>NC_092158.1:74903891-75066391 GCF_045791955.1 Oncorhynchus clarkii lewisi
CACATGTCATCTCCAATTAGGAAAACCCATTACTATATCATCTGTGTCCAAGCTCACATCCTTGTCTCAGTCTCTGCTGCTCTGCTGCTCTGCTGCTCTGCTGGCAGTCACACTGCTGGTAATTACCCAGGTGATTGGAGAAACTTCTGCTTAAACAACTCGTTCATTTCTTCCCCCATGACAGAATGATTAATCAGCAGGCGTACTTTGGCTGTGACGGGATGGGACAGGAGGGAGAGAGGGAGAGAGAGAAAGGAGGGAGGGCTGACATCCATCAGTGACTCAGGAGTCTGACAGACTGTAGGCAAAATAGTCTGTCACCAAAGTAGCATTACATCATACAACCCCCCTGTGAGGGTCCTGTGGAGCTGTAGTCTAAGCCATGTGATAAACTCTGTTTTGAGGGTCAAGGATCAGTGTGTGTGTGTGTGGTTTGGTTTTTACTATCCTTCTGGTTACCAGAAGACCTCACAAGGATAGTAAAACAAGGACAATTCTGAGTGGGGACATTTTGCCGGTCCCCACAAGGAAAAGGGCTTTTTTAGGCTTAAGGATTAGGTTTAGGGTTACAATTAGGGTTATAATTAGGGTTAGGGTTAGGTTTAGTTTTAGGGTTTGGGTTAGGGGTTAAGGTAAGGGTTAAGTTTCGGTTAAGGGTTAGGGTTAGTTTTAGGTTTTGGGTTAGGGGTTAAGGTAAGAGTTAAGTTTCGGTTAAGGGTTAGGGTTAGGTTTAGTTTTAGGGTTTGGGTTAGGGGTTAAGGTAAGGGTTAAGTTTCGGTTAAGGGTTGGGGTTAGGTTTAGTTTTAGGGTTTGGGTTTGGGTTAGGGTTAGGGTTAGGGGTTAAGGTAAGGGTTAAGTTTCGGTTAAGGGTTGGGGTTAGGTTTAGGAGTTAGAGTAAATAGGAATTTGAATGGGAATCAATGTTTTGGTCCCCACAAGGGTAGTAAAACCAATGTGTGTTCGTGCATGGTGTTCATGAGGAAAACTTACCCGGTTGTCTGAACTAGGGATCATGGTGTCAGTCATCCAGGAGCCGAATCTTGACCCTGACGCACGGATGGTGATGGGGTTACTGACGCCAGTCAACTTCCCACAGCCTGCGACACACACACACACACACACACACACACACACACACACACACACACACACACACACACACAGACACAGACACACACACACACACACACACATTGTGAAATATTAAACAGCTAAAGGCAACATTTCAGCTGCAATCCCCTTTTCTGTTAAATCATCAGTTTAGCTCCACATATTACATGAGAATGATCATTTATCTGGGCGTCTCTAGGCCATTACTGGATCATTTATCCAGCTTAATTCTAGTACTGAACATGAACATCACTAGAATGTTGACCATTAATTGCCTGCGTCTCAGCTACTGTAGCTACATGTCACCTTGCTCTTGGTGATAGTGTGTCATCAATGTGTTGGATTAAATTGATCGTAAAAGTACTCTGGTGGAAAGGTGGCAACCTATGAACTCTGGTGTTTATAATAGTGTTTTCAGAGAGCACTGCTTGACTCTTCATAGAGAAAAACAGTAAGTCCGTTATTCTAAATCCAACAGCATCGCAGGTTGTGAACAAATACGTTTAGCCTGAACATATTCCAAATGATCTGTATTAGGTTTTCCTTACATTGCCTCGTCAATGTGAATAGCCCTCACAGTATGATATTATGTACACGAAGACTACCTCTAACCAGTCATAGTAGAGTAGTCCATGACAAGCCAGGAGACATTCAATGCTGTTGGGATGTCAGCATCTTTCTGTCAGTATAATGTCATCCTGGATCTTTACCTTTATGGATATTTATGGATCTCCACAGATACACCCCCCCCCCCCCCCCCTCCGCTCTCCTCACCCAGTTTCTGCATGCAGGAGTGGAGCCTGGTCTCCAGCAGCAGGACCCTGTGTCTCAGCTCCTCGTAGTCGTAGGCTCCCATCTCCTCCTGGATGGCCATGAGCACCAGCGACAGGTTCCTCACCTCCTCCCTCACCCGGCTGATTTGACGGGCGTCCGTCTTGTACTGCTCCAACACCGGCAGTAGGGGGAGAAGCTGGGTCACCTTGTCCTTCAACTCCTGCGGGTCGGATGGAGAGAGGGAGAGAGGGGTGACAAAGAGGAAGATTAGATTCAGAAAGAGGAAAAACAGCAGAAAGACGAGTGAGAGAGAAGCCACACACATAGCAAACAGAAGGGCAGATTTGTGTGTGTGATGGTAACTGACTGCATTCCAATGTCAGAGCTAGTTGCCGTTCTCATGACAAATCCAAAAATGTGTTTTCATGCACACTGTTTATCCTGGACTCCATTGTTTCATTCTCCAATGCATTCTTCCTCATCCGGGGACCTACATCATCTATCCTATCCTAGCCTCAGCTCCACATCTATGACTGATCTGCTGTCAGGGAGGTGGTGGGGCTTATTTCTCATAGGCCAGTGGTGTATCGATGAAGGGGCAGCAGGAGAGGAGAGGTAGCCTGAGGTAGCCTGCTAAGGTACATCAGTGCAGTCCTGTGCTGTGAGGCTATTAGGAGCAGCAGGCACGTCAATAAACCTAGTCCGCCACAGGGGGGGCTGTTTTCTCCTTGTTAAGGTTTATCGTAAATCTGGTGATGGAGCAGCTCTCAGCCCCACAGCGCCACATTATAAATCTCATTTTCCCCCGTTCGCCCCGCAAAAATTCCCTCTCGTTAATCTCCCGTGCCCTGCCAACGGCGACGTTGAGCTCCACACATTCATCAGGCCGTCTCACAGAAAGTCAAATGCAGCTTTTAGACTTACGCAGTTTGTTCTGCACCCATTGGATTGTGAATGAGAATTTATTCACATTTGGAAAGCTATTTGAATTTGCATGACTTGGCATATGCTAGTGATATTATTGATTATTGATTAATGGGGGGGGGGGGGGGGGGGGGGTTCGTAAACATTGCAGTGACTTTAATAATAAAACGAGTTGAGAGAGAAACACCACAGGGCCACTCCCCAGGCCCATCCCTGTTGCCGTGCAGAGTCCCAGCAGTAAATCAAGTTTACGCATTAAGAATTTATCAAAGCATCTTTTAATCAAACCATTTTATGGTCCATCTAATATCCGCAGAGTGTAAGAAACGCGTGAAAAGGACCAGCTGACAGCAAGACAGAAACGCTGTCTGATAATGGAGCCTGAGATTCCGCTTGTTGGAAGATAAGGAATAGATAAATGTGAATATATATGGCTGTTAACTGAGAGAGAGAGAGAGAGAGAGAGAGAGAGAGAGAGAGAGAGAGAGAGAGAGAGAGAGACACTTGCGCTTGGTAGTGGGGTTTTAATAATGCAGGAGAGATTGTGCTCAAGTTGCCTCCTGTACATGACTCAATTACACTGAAATAGCAGATGAAGATAAGCTATGTGAGTGTTAGTGTGTCATTATGTGTTGTGATGTAGAGGAAGCTGTAAGTATACGTTATAAAGCCCGTGCTAGAGTCCAGGGTGTTCCTATAGAAAGTTCTTATCAGAAAGTTCACATACACAGTTTAGAAATATGCTTCATGTAGAAACCTGTGTGATTGATTTTCAGTACAGATGAATGGACACATGCACGCATGTCATGTGCGCTACCTGTAAGCTCTTGGGGTTGAGGCTTCGCGGGTTGTCTGAGGCAGTCTTCAGCTTGACGTCTACAGCCTTCATCAGGCTCTCTGTGTTCCTCACATACTGAAGGTCCCTGTTGGTCCGCAGGTCCAGCAACTCCATGGACTGGGTGATGTTCTGGACCTGTCAGTCAAATACACATGCTGTTAGACGCACAGACAGACAGACAGATAGATACAGAAGCCCCGTTTATACCTGGTTCTAACTTGAGTCCTTTGTCCTGATCTTGTCCACATTCCAATTGTGCCCACCTTTTTTGACAGGTGAAGACACTCAAAAGACACAGATCATCCTGCCCAACTCCAGAGGTAGTCAGACACACATCGTGTCTGGATATCTTACTAGTGTAGACCGATCTGTACAAAGAAACCATTTAAATCATCATTATTCCTCCCTTTCAAATCATTGAGAGGTGGCACCATTGACTGACTACATCAATATGTGTCTTACAATAAATAAATGTTATTTTGAAGGAATAGCTGTGAAATCATTTGAATAAAATGAAGGGACCAGGAACTCTTGTGACAATGCAGACGGATAACAGACACATTATAATACCATGTGTAGACACATTTCTGGACATGTGGGCACAATCAGTATGTAGACAAGATCAGGATGGACCCATGTTAGCACCATGTATACACGGGGCTAGAGTCAGACCCACAGACTCACAGACAGACGCGCAGTCAGACACACACAAAATGACATGTTTATTCAGTAGCCCGTGTTTTCCTTTTTATTACAATGAGTGTGCTGTGCCGTACTCCCAACAGCACTTTGCCTTCACTTCCTCTTATCAGAAGTTAGTTGTCCTCCTCTCACCACCAGCTGTCCAGCCCACCCACTGGGACATCTGCCCACTGGAACCACCCACTCACTATACCCTCTGCTACTGCTCTATTCCACCCACACACTACACCCACTCTCCCACACACATACTGGCCAGGGTTCAACTGGCCAAACCTTGTGTAACTAATTAACAGAATACTTACAACCTCATGCTAATCGCATTAGTTCAACCGTCCCGTGGAAGGGACACCGATCCCGAAGAAGTTTTAACAGAATGAAATATTCATTTGTGTTTTCATTTATGTACATTGAATGAATAGTTAATTCAGTGTGTGTGTTAAAGTATCTACTGTACATGAATTACACTCTATATACAAAAGTATGATTAGTGGATTCGGTTATTTCAGTCACACCTGAGCACAGAGCCATGCAATCTCCATAGGAAAACATTGGCAGTGGAATGACCTTACTGAAGAGCTCAGTGACTTTCAACATGGCACCGTCATAGGATGCCACCTTTTCAACAAGTCAGCTCGTCAAATTTCTGTCCTTTTGGCGCTGCCCCGGTCAACTGTAAGTGCTGTTATTGTGAAGTGGAAACGTCTAGGAGAGTAAAAAACATTGGTCCTCGGTTGCAACACTCACTACCGAGTTCCAAACTGGGAGCAACATCAGCACAAGAACTGTTCATCAGGGGGCTTCATGAAATGGGTTTCCATGGCCGAGCAACCCCACACAAGCCTAAGATCACCTGTTCTCTGGAGTGATGAATCACGCTTCACCATCAGGCAGTCCGACGGACTAATCTGGGTTTGGCGGATGCCAGGCGAATGCTACCTGCCCCAATGCATACCGTCCACTGTAAAGTTTGGTGGAGGAGGGATAATGATCTGGGCTTTTTTTCATGGTAGCGATTGATGGTAGCTAGGCCCCTTGGTTCCAGTGAAGGAAAATCTTATTGCTAGAACATACAATGACATTCTAGAATCTAGACGATTTTGTGTTCCAACATTGTGGCAACAGTTTGGGGAAGACCCTTTCCTGTTTCAGCATGACAATTCCCCCGTGCATAAAGCGAGGTTCATAAAGAAATGGTTTGTCGAGATCGGTGTGGAAAAACTTGACTGGCCTGCACAGAGCCCTGACCTCAACCCCCTCAAACACCTTTGGGATGAATTGGAATGCCGACTGCGAGTCAGGCCTAATCGCCCAACATCAGTGCCCGACCTCACTAATGCTCTTGTGGTTGAATGGAAGCAAGTCCCTGCAACAATGTTCCAACATTCATTGGAAAGCCTTCCCATAATAGTGGAGGCTGTTATAGCAGCAAAGAGGAGACCAACTCCATTTTAATGCCCATGATTTTGGAATGAGATATTCGATGAGCAGGTGTTCACATACTTTTGGTCATGTAGTGTGTATTATGAAGCCTCCGGTTGTGTGTGACTGTGTGTAGACACACTGTGTCCTGGCAGGTGTTACAGACAGGTATCTCCATCCCCAGAGAGGCCTTGAGGTAACACTAACATTAGCTAACGCTAACCACAGACTGCTAGCTAGTTCCATATTCCTCCTCCTGGCTGGTTTAGATACATGTTCAATCTGCTTCTGCTGTCTGGCGGTCCAGCGCAGTGAGTGATGCTGCTCCATATCTCTTCCTTATCACACTGAGGGAGGTGATAAAAGCTGTTTAAATGTCTGTCTGTTTAAATGTCTGTCTGTCTGTCTGTTTAAATGTCTGTCTGTCTGTCTGTTTAAATGTATATCTATCTCTTTAAACGTCCGTCCGTCCGTCTGTCTGTCACCTGCAGACACCATGGCTCGGGCTGGGCCTAGGGCTCGCGATAATTGACAGTTAATTAACATAAACGTGTTTAGCGTCTCCAGGCATCTACACATACAAGCTGCGTACAAGCCTCTGATGCATGCCTTTGGAACATAAGTCTAATAAATACCATTCATCTACACCATCACAATAAATCCATTATTATTTTAGTCAGGTCTAAAGAAACATGATATGAAGAAAATGTATTTCAGAAGAACAGAATATGAGTTGGCCTACTGTATGTTATCTTGCTGTGCGCCCATGACATAGACTGTAGCCATGCCATAGGCTGTGGGCTAGTTCATTTAGCAGACAAGATATGCTTATAAGTAGTATGTAATTACTTTATATTATATGATTTTATCGTATGAAGAATATAATTGAACTTAGCTGAATAAAATAGAAAGGATATTTTGCTCATCCAGGAGAGAGTGGGCTTATGAAGTGGCTATGTTGAGCTAAAAAATGATAATTTGCTACAGTAGATTTATATGCTAGATATAGAGTTATTTGGCAACTTTATTTGTGAATGATACAAACCTTAGACTGTCTTAAATCAAAACAAATATGGGCTGCATGATGCGACGACAGGCTATTGATGATTTGAGAAAGTTGCAAAAATAACTTGAGCTTTGTTCTTTGCCTCAGGCTGCACGCGCTGTTCTCTCATCATATTTTCCTCCTCTTTTTAGTGGCAACCATCAAAACTCTGCTTCCACACAGGATTGCATATAGAAGAAATGAAGGAGAAAGAGGAGGAGATGGAGACGCACCGTGGTGAGATATTCTCTAGCTAAAGGTAATGTGTCAGCCTATTCATTATGAAAATATAAAAAATGCCCTATTACTAGGCTATTCAAAATCAAATAAAATTCACTATAATTGTAGGCTAACTCTGGAAGCCGACCTGCACAATCAATTAACCAATTGCATTGCCTAGGCCTATACGTTCTCTCCCAGATTAAAGGATATACATTTTGGAGCGTAGCACCAGACCATCCAGTATGCATAACACTACAGTCCAAACTCAAAGACGATTACTAGAATTTGGTGCATTTTGGAGTATTGGCTATGTATTGTATAACGGCACAATTGTTAATTTAATTCTGTTTTTTTGTTCGGGCTTGGGCTCATATATAGGCCTATGGTATTCACAAGCTCTAATAGTATGGGCCTTTTGAATGAATCAACACCTTAGAAAGTCCATTTTGATGTGTTAGGCTTTGAAACAACATCCACAATGAGCATGTTGTCCACTCAGTTTCAACCTGATGTTGAACTTCTTTCTTCAAATTGATCATCACAGTGAGGAGAGTTTTAAAAGCATGAGACTGTTTTGATGATTAGTGTTGGATTTGATTTTTGATTGCATTTGCATTGCTGTCAGAGAGGTTAGAGGGACAATAGAGCCCTGAGTACCAGGTCATTAGGACCTGATGGTCGTTAGAGCCCTGAGTACCAGGTCATTAGGACCTGATGGTCGTTAGAGTCCTGAGTACCAGGTCATTAGGACCTGATGGTTGTTAGAGTCCTGAGTACCAGGTCATTAGGACCTGATGGTCGTTAGAGCCCTGAGTACCAGGTCATTAGGACCTGATGGTCGTTAGAGTCCTGAGTACCAGGTCATTAGACCTGATGGTCGTTAGAGCCCTGAGTACAAGGTCATTAGGACCTGATGGTCGTTAGAGCCCTGAGTACCAGGTCATTAGGACCTGATGGTCGTTAGAGCCCTGAGTACCAGGTCATTAGGACCTGATGGTCGTTAGAGCCCTGAGTACCAGGTCATTAGGACCTGATGGTCGTTAGAGTCCTGAGTACCAGGTCATTAGGACCTGATGGTTGTTAGAGTCCTGAGTACCAGGTCATTAGGACCTGATGGTCGTTAGAGCCCTGAGTACCAGGTCATTAGGACCTGATGGTCGTTAGAGCCCTGAGTACCAGGTCATTAGGACCTGATGGTCGTTAGAGCCCTGAGTACCAGGTCATTAGTACCTGATGGTCCTGGGAACACCCCCCTATCCACATCGATGGAACAGTAGTGGAGAGGGTAGCAAGTTTTAAGTTCCTCGGCATACACATCACAGACAAACTGAATTGGTCCACTCACACAGACAGCATCGTGAAGAAGGCACAGCAGCGCCTCTTCAACCTCAGGAGGCTGAAGAAATTTGGCTTGTCACCAAAAGCACTCACAAACTTCTACAGATGCACAATCGAGAGCATCCTGGCGGCCTGGTATGGCAACTGCACCGCCCTCAACCGTAAGGCTCTCCAGAGGGTAGTGAGGTCTGCACAACGCATCACCGGGGGCAAACTACCTGCCCTCCAGGACACCTACACCACCCGATGTCACAGGAAGGCCATAAAGATCATCAAGGACATCAACCACCCGAGCCACTGCCTGTTCACCCCGCTATCATCCAGAAGGCGAGGTCAGTACAGGTGCATCAAAGCTGGGACCGAGAGACTGAAAAACAGCTTCTATCTCAAGGCCATCAGACTGTTAAACAGCCACCACTAACACTGAGTGGCTGCTGCCAACACACCGACACTGACTCAACTCCAGCCACTTTAATAATGGGAATTGATGGGAAATGATGTAAATATATCACTAGCCACTTTAAACAACGCTACCTTATATAATGTTACTTACCCTACATTATTCATCTCATATGCATACGTATATACTGTACTCTATATCATCGACTGTATCCTTATGTAATACATGTATCACTAGCCACTTTAAACTATGACACTTTGTTTACATACTCATCTCATTTGTACATACTGTACTCGATACCATCTACTGTATCTTGCCTATGCTGCTCTGTACCATCACTCATTCATATATCCTTATGTACATATTCTTTATCCCCTTACACTGTGTACAAGACAGTAGTTTTGGAATTGTTAGTTAGATTACTTGTTATTACTGCATTGTCGGAACTAGAAGCACAAGCATTTCGCTACACTCGCATTAACATCTGCTAACCATGTGTATGTGACAAATAAAATTTGATTTGATTTGATTTGATTTGATTTGATGGTCGTTAGAGCCCTGAGTACCAGGTCATTAGACCTGATGGTCAAGTTAGTGAGTTGGGTACTACAAATGCAGTGCATAAGAGGAGATAACTCAACAGTCATGTGGAATTATTATTATTATTATTGTATTGTTTTTAGGGGGTAGACCAGCTTATTTATTGCAGATAGATTGTGTCTCCCATAAATGTAATTGTTTGCAACATTTCCAATTTTTGTAAATATATACAGTACCAGTCAAAAGTTTGGACACACCTACTCATTCAAGGGTTTTTCGTTATTTTTACTATTTTCTACATTGTTGAATAATAGTGAAGACATCAAAACTATGAAATAACACATATGGGATCATGTAGTAACCAAAAAAGTGATAAACAAATCAAAACATATTTTCGATTTTCCATTCTTTAAAGTAGCCACCTTTTGCCTTGATGACAAGTTTTGCACACTCTTGGCATTCTATCAACCAGCATCACCAGGAATGCTTTTCCAGCAGTCTTGAAGGAGTTCCCATACAGTTGAAGTCGGAAGTTTACATACACCTTAGCCACCTTAGCCTATTTGAATAACATTGACACCCAAAGCACCTTGAAAAATGAATGTGTAACAATACTTATCAGAAGTCATGTTGCTTGATGCCGTTTGCCATCATGTTTCTGTCATCATTTAGAGTTAATGTACTGTATCTTGTTTAATGTTTACCACACGCATTAGTGCTGAGCTTTGGCAGCATGCATTACAATTCAGAGAGAGAGAGAGAGAGAGAAAGATCATTCTAATCTGATCGTCTTTCTCTCCACTTTCGATGGGCTTGTGTCCTTAATTGCATTGCTCTTCTCTCTCTCTCATTACAATTGACTATGACTGCCGGTGTGGCGGTAATATGATCACCGCAACAGCCCTAACCATGACCATGTGTATGGAATTTGTACACCTTTACAAAAGATGCTAGATATTGTGGCATTTTATTGTGGTATTTTACAATCTCTGGATAGAATTGAACTTTGTACGGTACATTGTTAGCATATCCTTGGCTGTCTGAGGTGAGGATCATGTCTAGCGCGTTTTAAATGAGGATGTTATATTGGATGACAGAGTGGCTCCATTCAGCCCACCTCCTCCTCCTCTGCTAGGCTCTATGGTATGCTGGGCAGGTGGCTCAGAGACAGAACCACTGACCTCAGGTGTCCTCATTAGTCTGGCCTTTTTTTAGACAGGAGCGGTAGTCCTTCACAGCTGCTGTCTTACAAGCTCACACACACCATGCCCACACACACACTTGTGCATTCGTCAAAAAAGTGTGTGTGTGTGTGTGTGTGTGTGTGTGTGTGGTGTGGGCACAAATGTGTGTGTGTGTGTGTCAGTCAAAAACCTGAGCGGAGGAGACACACAGCGTGAAAGGAAGGGGAAAAGATGGCTATCAGTGTGAATTAGATCAGAGAATTCAGGTGTCTCATTGATACACTGAGGCTTCCACAGCCCATTCAGCATCTCAATTTACCTCACCTCTCCTCTTCTCTCAGCACCCTATCAATGTCGGCCTTCCTATCTCTCTCTCTCTCCCTCCCTCCGCCTCTCCCTCTATCTTTTTCCCACCCACAGACTCCCCTCACCAACCCTAACTCAATACTGTCTCCTGCCAGGCTCCAGGCTCCAGTGGTCTAGTATGTACAGTAGAGCTGGATATATGTCTATGAGAAGTTAGAGCACAGTGCCCTGCTGGGGAAAAAGGTCTGGACAAGAATCTCAGAAAGCCAAATTATTAGCCACAACACAACCGCTGAAACCTCTGGAAGGAGGCGGAGAGATGGAGGGTTGGGGTTAGATATACATGCTGAATGATGCGCTCTCGGGGGTCAACAACCACCCATATATAATACAAATGAACAGTAAACATTACACATACAGAATTTTCAAAACAATAAAGACATTACAAATGTTATATATATTATATATACAGTGTTGTAACAATGTACAAATGGTTAAAGTACACAAGGGAAAGTAAATAAGCATAAATATGGGTTGTATTTACAATGGTGTTTGTTCTTCATTGGTTGCCCTTTTCTTGTGGCAACAGGTCACAAATCTTGCTGCTGTGATGGCACACTGTGGAATTTCACCCAGTAGATATGGAAGTTTATCAAAATTGGATTTGTTTTCGAATTCTTTGTGGATCTGTGTAATCTGAGGGAAATATGTCTCTCTAATATGGTCATACATTGGGCAGGAGGTTAGGAAGTGCAGCTCAGTTTCCCCCTCATTTTGTGGGCAGTGTGCATATAGCCTGTCTTCTCTTGAGAGCCATGTCTGCCTATGGCGGCCTTTCTCAATAGCAAGGCTATGCTCACTGAGTCTGTACATAGTCAAAGCTTTCCTTAAGTTTGGGTCAGTCACAGTGGTCAGGTATTCTGCCACTGTGTACTCTCTGTTTAAGGCCAAATAGCATTCTAGTTTGCTCTGTTTTTTTGTTAATTCTTTCCAATGTGTCAAGTAATTATCTTTTTATGTTTTCTCATGATTTGGTTGGGTCTAATTGTGCTGTTGTCCTGGGGCTCTGTGGGGTGTGTTTGTGTTTGTGAACAGAGCCCTAGGACCAGCTTGCTTAGGGAACTCTTCTCCAGGTTCATCTCTCTGTAGGTGATGGCTTTGTTATGGAAGGTTTGGGAATCGCTTCCTTTTAGGTGGTTGTAGAATTTAACGGCTCTTTTCTGGATTTTGATAATTAGTGGGTATCAGCCTAACTCTGCATGCATTATTTCGTGTTCTACGTTGTACACAGAGGATATTTTTGCAAAATTCTGCATGCAGTCTCTCAATTTGGTGTTTGTCCCATTTTGTGAAGTCTTGGTTGGTGAGCGGACCCCAGACCTCACAACCATAAAGGGCAATGGGCTCTATGACTGATTCAAGTATTTTTTAGCCAGATCCTAATTGGTATATTGAAATTTATGTTCCTTTTGATGGCATAGAATGCCCTTCTTGCCTTGTCTCTCAGATCGTTCACAGATTTGTGGAAGTTACCTGTGGTGCTGATGTTTAGGCCAAGGTATGTATAGTTTTTTGTGTGCTCTAGGGCAACAGTGTCTAGATGGAATTTGTATTTGTGGTCCTGGCGACTGGACCTTTTTTGGAACACCATTATTTTGGTCTTACTGAGATTTACTGTCAGGGCCCAGGTCTGACAGAATCTGTGCAGAAGATCTAGGTGCTGCTGTAGGCCCTCCTTGGTTGGTGACAGAAGCACCAGATCATCAGCAAACAGTAGACATTTGACTTCGGATTCTAGTAGGGTGAGGCCGGATGCTGCAGACTTTTCTAATTCGTTGATGTCAATTCTTTGATCTCTCTCTCTCTCTCTCTCTCTCTCTCTCTCTCTCTCTCTCTCTCTCTCTCTCTCTCTCTCTCTCTCTCTCTCTCTCTCTCTCTCTCTCTCTCTCTCTCTCTCTCTCTCTCTCTCTCTCTCTCTCTCTCTCTCTCTCTCTCTCTCTCTCTCTCCATGCTGGGAATTGTTTGAGCGAGTGCTAAGTGCGAGTTTTGTGTAGAGTTAGACATCCTGGGTTTTCTTTCCTTTTCTTGGTGATATCCTTTTTCTTCTATGCATGATTAAGGTTATTATTTTTATTTTCTTGTTGTGGTAGAATTAAGTATATTGTTTTTCGTTTCGAAATTACTCTGACTTTGGGGACGTCGTCCCTGTCACTTCGGCACGGCTTTAGGTGTGTTACTGAAGCTACTGTCACGGTGGAGGAGTTACTGGTCGCCGCAGGATATGAAAATGTTGCTTATGCGTCACGGATGAATAAAGCGTTGGTGTTATTTCTTAAAGAAGAGCCCCTTGTTGATCGGATGGCTGAGTATGGCGTACTTCTTAAAGAAGAGCCCCTTGTTGATCGGATGGTTGAGTATGGCGTACTTCTTAAAGAAGAGCCCCTTGTTGATCGGATGGTTGAGTATGGCATACTTCTTAAAGAAGAGCCCCTTGTTGATCGGATGGTTGAGTATGGCGTACTTCTTAAAGAAGAGCCCCTTGTTGACCGGATGGTTGAGTATGGCGTACTTCTTAAAGAAGAGTGTCTGTAGATCGTATGGTTGAGTATGGCGTACTTCTTAAAGAAGAGTGTCTGGTTGATCGGATGGTTGAGTATGGCGTACTTCTTAAAGAAGAGTGTCTGGTTGATCGGATGGTTGAGTATGGCGTACTTCTTAAAGAAGAGCCCCTTGTTGATCGGATGGTTGAGTATGGCGTACATCTTAAAGAAGAGCCCCTTGTTGATCGGATGGTTGAGTATGGCGTACTTCTTAAAGAAGAGCCCCTTGTTGATCGGATGGTTGAGTATGGCGTACATCTTAAAGAAGAGCCCCTTGTTGATCGGATGGTTGAGTATGGCGTACTTCTTAAAGAAGAGCCCCTTGTTGATCGGATGGTTGAGTATGGCATACTTCTTAAAGAAGAGCCCCTTGTTGATCGGATGGTTGAGTATGGCGTACTTCTTAAAGAAGAGTGTCTGGTTGATCGGATGGTTGAGTATGGCGTACTTCTTAAAGAAGAGCCCCTTGTTGATCGGATGGTTGAGTATGGCGTACATCTTAAAGAAGAGTGTCTGTAGATCGTATGGTTGAGTATGGCGTACTTCTTAAAGAAGAGTGTCTGTAGATCGTATGGTTGAGTATGGCGTACTTCTTAAAGAAGAGTGTCTGGTTGATCGGCGTATGGTTGAGTATGGCGTACTTGGTTGAGTATGGCGTACTTCTTAAAGAAGAGTGTCTGTAGATCGTATGGTTGAGTATGGCGTACTTCTTAAAGAAGAGTGTCTGTAGATCGTATGGTTGAGTATGGCGTATTAAAGAAGAGTGTCTGTAGATCGTATGGTTGAGTATGGCGTACTTCTTAAAGAAGAGTGTCTGTAGATCGGAAGAGTGTCTGTAGATCGTATGGTTGAGTATGGCGTACTTCTTGAAGAGTGTCTGTAGATCGTATGGTTGAGTATGGCGTACTTCTTAAAGAAGAGTGTCTGTAGATCGTATGGTTGAGTATGGCGTACTTCTTAAAGAAGAGTGTCTGTAGATCGTATGGTTGAGTATGGCGTACTTCTTAAAGAAGAGTGTCTGTAGATCGTATGGTTGAGTATGGCGTACTTCTTAAAGAAGAGTGTCTGTAGATCGTATGGTTGAGTATGGCGTACTTCTTAAAGAAGAGCCCCTTGTTGATCGGATGGTTGAGTATGGCGTACTTCTTAAAGAAGAGATCGTATGGTTGAGTATGGCGTACTTCTTAAAGTTGATCGTATGGTTGAGTATGGCGTACTTCTTAAAGAAGAGTGTCTGTAGATCGTATGGTTGAGTATGGCGTACTTCTTAAAGAAGAGTGTCTGTAGATCGTATGGTTGAGTATGGCGTACTTCTTAAAGAAGAGTGTCTGTAGTATGGCGTATGGTTGAGTATGGCGTACTTCTTAAAGAAGAGTGTCTGTAGATCGTATGGTTGAGTATGGCGTACTTCTTAAAGAAGAGTGTCTGTAGATCGTATGGTTGAGTATGGCGTACTTCTTAAAGAAGAGTGTCTGTAGATTGTATGGTTGAGTATGGCGTACTTCTTAAAGAAGAGTGTCTGTAGATCGTATGGTTGAGTATGGCGTACTTCTTAAAGAAGAGTGTCTGGTTGATCGGATGGTTGAGTATGGCGTACGTACTTCTTAAAGATGGTCTTAAAGAAGAGTGTCTGTAGATCGTATGGTTGAGCATGGCGTACTTCTTAAAGAAGAGTGTCTGTAGATCGTATGGTTGAGTATGGCGTACTTCTTAAAGAAGAGTGTCTGTAGATCGTATGGTTGAGCATGGCGTACTTCTTAAAGAAGAGTGTCTGTAGATCGTATGGTTGAGTATGGCGTACTTCTTAAAGAAGAGTGTCTGTAGATCGTATGGTTGAGTATGGCGTACTTCTTAAAGAAGAGTGTCTGTAGATCGTATGGTTGAGTATGGCGTACTTCTTAAAGAAGAGTGTCTGGTTGATCGGATCGAAGAGTGTCTTGTAGATCGTATGGTTGAGTATGGCGTACTTCTTAAAGAAGAGTGTCTGGTTGATCGGATGGTTGAGTATGGCGTACTTCTTAAAGAAGAGTGTCCCCTTGTTGATCGGATGGTTGAGTATGGCGTACTTCTTAAAGAAGAGCCCCTTGTTGACCGGATGGTTGAGTATGGCGTACTTCTTAAAGAAGAGTGTCTGGTTGATCGGATGGTTGAGTATGGCATACTTCTTAAAGAAGAGCCCCTTGTTGATCGGATGGTTGAGTATGGCATACTTCTTAAAGAAGAGCCCCTTGTTGATCGGATGGTTGAGTATGGCGTACTTCTTAAAGAAGAGCCCCTTGTTGACCGGATGGTTGAGTATGGCGTACTTCTTAAAGAAGAGTGTCTTGTAGATCGTATGGTTGAGTATGGCGTACTTCTTAAAGAAGAGTGTCTGTAGATCGTATGGTTGAGTATGGCGTACTTCTTAAAGAAGAGCCCCTTGTTGACCGGATGGTTGAGTATGGCGTACTTCTTAAAGAAGAGTGTCTGGTTGATCGGATGGTTGAGTATGGCATACTTCTTAAAGAAGAGCCCCTTGTTGATCGGATGGTTGAGTATGGCGTACTTCTTAAAGAAGAGCCCCTTGTTGACCGTATGGTTGAGTATGGCGTACTTCTTAAAGAAGAGTGTCTTGTAGATCGTATGGTTGAGTATGGCGTACTTCTTAAAGAAGAGTGTCTGTAGATCGTATGGTTGAGTATGGCGTACTTCTTAAAGAAGAGCCCCTTGTTGACCGGATGGTTGAGTATGGTGTACATCTTAAAGAAGAGTGTCTGTAGATCGTATGGTTGAGTATGGCGTACTTCTTAAAGAAGAGTGTCTGTAGATCGGATGGTTGAGTATGGCGTACTTCTTAAAGAAGAGTGTCTGTAGATCGTATGGTTGAGTATGGCGTACTTCTTAAAGAAGAGTGTCTGGTTGATCGGATGGTTGAGTACTTCTTAAAGAAGAGCCCCTTGTTGATCGGATGGTTGAGTATGGCGTACTTCTTAAAGAAGAGCCCCTTGTTGATCGGATGGTTGAGTATGGCGTACTTCTTAAAGAAGAGTGTCTGTAGATCGTATGGTTGAGTATGGCGTACTTCTTAAAGAAGAGCCCCTTGTTGACCGGATGGTTGAGTATGGCGTACTTCTTAAAGAAGAGTGTCTGGTTGATCGGATGGTTGAGTATGGCATACTTCTTAAAGAAGAGCCCCTTGTTGATCGGATGGTTGAGTATGGCGTACTTCTTAAAGAAGAGCCCCTTGTTGACCGTATGGTTGAGTATGGCGTACTTCTTAAAGAAGAGTGTCTTGTAGATCGTATGGTTGAGTATGGCGTACTTCTTAAAGAAGAGTGTCTGTAGATCGTATGGTTGAGTATGGCGTACTTCTTAAAGAAGAGCCCCTTGTGATCGGATGGTTGAGTATGGCGTACTTCTTAAAGAAGAGTGTCTGGTTGATCGGATGGTTGAGTATGGCGTACTTCTTAAAGAAGAGCCCCTTGTTGATCGGATGGTTGAGTATGGCGTACTTCTTAAGGAAGAGTGTCTGGTTGATCGGATGGTTGAGCATGGTGTACATCTTAAAGAAGAGTGTCTGGTTGATCGGATGGTTGAGCATGGCGTACTTCTTAAAGAAGAGTGTCTGTAGATCGTATGGTTGAGTATGGCGTACTTCTTAAAGAAGAGTGTCTGTAGATCGTATGGTTGAGTATGGCGTACTTCTTAAAGAAGAGCCCCTTGTTGATCGGATGGTTGAGTATGGCGTACTTCTTAAAGAAGAGCCCCTTGTTGACCGGATGGTTGAGTATGGCGTACTTCTTAAAGAAGAGTGTCTTGTAGATCGTATGGTTGAGTATGGCGTACTTCTTAAAGAAGAGTGTCTGTAGATCGTATGGTTGAGTATGGCGTACTTCTTAAAGAAGAGCCCCTTGTTGACCGGATGGTTGAGTATGGCGTACTTCTTAAAGAAGAGTGTCTGGTTGATCGGATGGTTGAGTATGGCATACTTCTTAAAGAAGAGCCCCTTGTTGATCGGATGGTTGAGTATGGCGTACTTCTTAAAGAAGAGCCCCTTGTTGACCGGATGGTTGAGTATGGCGTACTTCTTAAAGAAGAGTGTCTTGTAGATCGTATGGTTGAGTATGGCGTACTTCTTAAAGAAGAGTGTCTGTAGATCGTATGGTTGAGTATGGCGTACTTCTTAAAGAAGAGCCCCTTGTTGACCGGATGGTTGAGTATGGTGTACATCTTAAAGAAGAGTGTCTGTAGATCGTATGGTTGAGTATGGCGTACTTCTTAAAGAAGAGTGTCTGTAGATCGGATGGTTGAGTATGGCGTACTTCTTAAAGAAGAGTGTCTGTAGATCGTATGGTTGAGTATGGCGTACTTCTTAAAGAAGAGTGTCTGGTTGATCGGATGGTTGAGTATGGCGTACTTCTTAAAGAAGAGCCCCTTGTTGATCTGATGGTTGAGTATGGCGTACTTCTTAAAGAAGAGCCCCTTGTTGATCGGATGGTTGAGTATGGCGTACTTCTTAAAGAAGAGTGTCTGGTTGATCGGATGGTTGAGTATGGCGTACTTCTTAAAGAAGAGCCCCTTGTTGATCGGATGGTTGAGTATGGCGTACTTCTTAAGGAAGAGTGTCTGGTTGATCGGATGGTTGAGCATGGTGTACATCTTAAAGAAGAGTGTCTGGTTGATCGGATGGTTGAGCATGGCGTACTTCTTAAAGAAGAGTGTCTGTAGATCGTATGGTTGAGTATGGCGTACTTCTTAAAGAAGAGTGTCTGTAGATCGTATGGTTGAGTATGGCGTACTTCTTAAAGAAGAGTGTCTGTAGATCGTATGGTTGAGTATGGCGTACTTCTTAAAGAAGAGTGTCTGTAGATCGTATGGTTGAGTATGGCGTACTTCTTAAAGAAGAGTGTCTGTAGATCGTATGGTTAAGTATGGCGTACTTCTTAAAGAAGAGTGTCTGTAGATCGTATGGTTGAGTATGGCGTACTTCTTAAAGAAGAGTGTCTGTAGATCGTATGGTTGAGTATGGCGTACTTCTTAAAGAAGAGTGTCTGTAGATCGTATGGTTGAGTATGGCGTACTTCTTAAAGAAGAGTGTCTGTAGATCGTATGGTTGAGTATGGCGTACTTCTTAAAGAAGAGTGTCTGTAGATCGTATGGTTGAGTATGGCGTACTTCTTAAAGAAGAGTGTCTGTAGATCGTATGGTTGAGTATGGCGTACTTCTTAAAGAAGAGTGTCTGTAGATCGTATGGTTGAGTATGGCGTACTTCTTAAAGAAGAGTGTCTGTAGATCGTATGGTTGAGTATGGCGTACTTCTTAAAGAAGAGTGTCTGTAGATCGTATGGTTGAGTATGGCGTACTTCTTAAAGGAATGTTTATTCAAGTTACGTCGCTTTTTTCTCCATCAACAGGGGTACCAATTTCCATTGTACCGTTGTTTATTCCCAATGAGCTATTGGAGCGCGAGTTATTGCGGTTTGGGAAGTTTGCAAGTTCAATTAAGGTTGTCCGGTTGGGTTGCAAACACCCGGTGTTGAAACAGGTTATAACGTTTTGGCGACAGGTGTTTATGTTTTTGGACTCACCGGAGCAGACTTTGGAGTTATCGTTTAAAGTCAAGTATGACAACATAATGTATATGGCTTATGCTAGTACGGGTAGTGTTTTGAGTGTCGGGATGTTGGCCATAAGCGACATGCTTGCCCGAAAAGGGAGAAGGCCGAGGTAGGGGCGCGGGTGGTCATCGTAACGCCTGGGCCCTCTGAAGTAGGGAGAGGTGGGCCGACAGCGGTAGAACAGCCACAAGCACCGGTTGCTGAGGAACAAGTTATCCGTGTTGAGAGCACGGAGTTGCAACTTGTATTAGAGGGAAATGTTATGCAGCAGAAAAATATTGTTGTAGAAGGTAAGGATGTATCTGAAGAACCAGTTCCTCATACTGGTGAGCAGGTGCCCAGTACGAGTGCTGGGGTAAATGAGGGGGTTCATGTGGAGCTAGGCTCCCAGGTAGTGGAGGAGGTGCCCAGTACGAATGCTGGGGTACAGGAGGGGGTTCATGTGGAGCTAGGCTCCCAGAGAGTGGAGGAGATGCCCACTACGAGTAATGAGGTACAGGAGGGTTTTCATGTGGAGCTCCCAGATAGTGGAGGAGATGCCCACTACGAGTGCTGGGGTTCATGTGGCGCTAGGCTCCCAGGGAGTGGAGGAGATGCCCACTACGAGTAATGAGGTACAGGAGGGTTTTCATGTGGAGCTAGACTCCCAGATAGTGGAGGAGATGCACACTACGAGTGCTGGGGTTCATGTGGAGCTAGGCTCCCAGGTAGTGGAGGAGATGCCCACTATGAGTAATGAGGTTCAGGTGGGGCTAGTCTCCCAGGTAGTGGAGGAGAATGATGAGGTGCAAGTGGGGAGTGTTGAAAGGGATGTGGTAGAGGGGAGTCAGTTGTCTGTGGTCTCAGCTGAGGATCAGGAGAAGGATATGGATATCTCTTTTGATATGATATCTGCTGGTGAGGACTCAGTTTATGATCTAGAGGAGGTAAATTAGTTTCTGGATCAAACTTTTGGGAAATCTGTCAAATTGGCAGATTATTTTGATGTTGATACATTTGTGAGGTCAGCTGTGATGTTACAGAAGACGGTGGGGTTAGACCAATTGAGTGAAAAGAAGCGGTTTCGCTTGAGGAAATGTGTTACTGCTGTTGCAGCAGCAAAAGGTGGTGGGAAACGTGGTCAGGTTGAGAGAAGATTAAAATAATGATGATGATCATGCTTCATAGGGTGTTTTTTTTCTCCTTGGTTTCTCTGTGGTTTCTTCTGCTTTTCTTTTCTCTTTTCTATATGGAGGTACTAAGGGGAGGTTCTCTCAATATTTATGGGGGAAGGGACAGGAATACGAGGGCTTGGGTATTAGAAGTAATAAAACAGAAAAGGCTTAATGTAGTTTTTCTACAGGAGACTCATAGTGATGAGGAAAATGAGGTTGACTGGGTATGTGGTGGGAGGGGCAGCATGTAATCTTGTTTTCCTCAGGTTTAGGGGTGACTGTGGTATCTACAACAGAGATTGTTAAGGGTCGGGTTTTATTGGTCAAGGTGGATGTTATGTTTTTTAAAATTATTTTTTTATGTTTATGCTCCTAATGAGGGTACAGAGCGTATTGTTGTTTTTGATCAAATAAAGGAAACCTTAAGACAGTGTGACCAAGAGGGCTGTATGGTCTTATGGGGGGACTGGAACTGGAACTGTACAGTGGATTTTACTAATGATCGCACTGCTGAAGAACCTCACCTGCTGTCAGAAACTTGTCTGTCTGGTTTATTAACTGAGTTTGAGCTTTCTGATGTGTGGAGAGTACGGAATGTGAAAGTTAGGCAGTTCACATGGCTAAAAGTTAATGAAGGTTGTGTCAGTGCAGCAAGGTTAGACAGGTTGTATGTTTCTGAGCAATACTGTAGTAGGGTTGGAAGGTGTGCCATTACTCCTGTGGGTTTCTCTGATCATCATATTGTTACTGTTGATATTCACTTGTCCTGTCCACGAAGGTCATCACCTTACTGGTATTTTAATGTTAAATTGTTACATGATGTCATGTTTTGTGAAAGGTTTGTGTTGTTTTGGAGAAAATGGAGTGTTACAAAAGGGAATTTTGAGTCCTTGAGACGATGGTGGGAGGTTGGGAAGGCCCAAATACGAGTATTTTGTCAACAGTATACTGCTCTGTCTCGTATTGAAGTAAAAGAGACTATCAGGGGCCTTGAACAGGACATCAAATCTATTGAATTGAAGCTGCTCACTCAGAACGACCCTGGACTAGTCATGAACTTACAGGACAAGAGACAGGTCGTTTCTACATGAAAGATTGAAGGGTGCCTTGATTAGGTCTCGTTTCGCTTCCCTCAAGGATATGGATGCTCCTAGCACTTTTTTTAAAAACCTAGCACAGTCAACATTGCAACGTAAACAGATAGTCTGCCTTCGTCTCCCTGATGGGAAGGTGACCACGGATGACAGTGAAATGTGTCAACATGCCATGGATTTCTACTCTGCCCTCTATAAGGCGGGAGGATTGTGACTCTCTGTGTACTGAACAGTTGTTACATGGACTTCCTCAATTGGGACCTGAGCAGAGAGCTGCTTTGGACTCTGACATTACTCTGCAGGAGCTGTCCACAGCAGTTATGCAGCTCTCAACAGGCCGAGCCCTTGGCATCGATGGTTTACCATCTGAGTTTTATAAGCACTTTTGGGGGTCTATTGGGGTGAATTTTTATGAAGTGGTGTGTGAATCCTTTCATGAGGGTTCTCTTCCTTTATCCTGTCAACGTGCAGTGCTTTCACTGTTGCCAAAAAAGGGGGATTTGGCTCTCATAAAAAATTGAGAGAACTGTTGCTTTGCTGTGCGCAAAATATAAAATTGTATTTAAATGTCTCTCAAACAGGTTGAAAGAGTATCTGGGATTGTTGGTCCACAAGGACCAGTCTTACTGTGTACCTGACCACTCTATTGTTGACAACTTGTTTCTGATAAGAGATGTTTTAGACATGTGTAAACTGTCTGATGTAAATGTGGGTTTACTTTCGTTGGATCAGGAGAAGGCTTTTGACCATGTGGACCACCAGTACTTGTTTAAAACAATGAAAGCCTTTGGGTTTGGGGATGTTTTTTTAGTCTTGGATGAGTTTATTGTATGCTGGGGCCTCGTCTATGGTGAAGGTGGGGGGTGGTTTGAGTTGCCCCATCCCTGTCCAAAGGGCATCAGGCAGGGATGCCCAATTTCAGGGCAGTTATATAGTCTGGCAATTGAACCAATGCTTTGATTTTTAAGAGCGAAGCTTACAGGTTTCTCTGTGCCAGGTGTAATGAAGGGTCCCACGATAGCACTGTCTGCGTATGCAGATGACATGACAGTTTTTATTACAGGGGGTGAGGATGTTAAGGTTCTCTCAAATGCTTTAAAGGTGTATGAGGGGGCCTCCTCAGCTAGAGTCAATTGGGAAAAGAGTGAATCACTGTGGACAGGTCAGCTTCAGACGGGGTCTGCTCCACGGTTATCAGGGGGGCTTCAGTGGGGCAGAGAAGGGATGAAGATATTGGGGATTTTGCTAGGCTCCGATGTCTTTCAGAAAAATAACTGGGAGGGTGTAGTGGAGAAAGTGTGAGCCAGACTGTCAAGGTGGAAATGGGTTCTGCCCCAGCTGTCTTATAGAGGAAGGGTCCTGGTAGCTAATAATCTTGCTGCCTCTACCCTGTGCCACAGACTAATGATTTTACTGCCACCGTCTGTTACAAGAGCTTCAGAGGACCCTTGTGAATTTCTTCTGGCCTGGACAACACTGGATTAAAGCTGCGGCCCTGTACCTGCCACTGCACGAGGGTGGGCAAGGCCTGGTGGACATTTCCTCTAGGATCATGGCTTTCCGGCTTCAAGGAGCCCAGAGACTGTTGTACAGTGACGGTTCTAGCTGGGTCGACACAGCCTATACTTTGATGAGGAGAGCAGGCTGTTTGGGCTTAGACAAGCACATTTTTATCTTAAAGCTGGAGGGGTGTGATTTGTCTGGCCTAACTCCATTCTATGAGTCTGTCATGCAGGCTTGGAGAGTTCTTGACAAGTCCCGTAAGGCCGGCATGCCACCAGGGATGTGGCTTTTTGAAGAGCCTCTTTTTTACAACACTGCCATCCAGTCCTGTGCTCTGGGTTCAGCCAGCCTACGTTCATGCCTGTTAGGTGTGGGGTGTACCAAGCTGGGTCATTTGATGCAGAGCAGGAGCAGATTGTTGGAGGAGCTGGGAGAAAGAGCAGGGATCCGGTAATCTCGCTTACTGAGGAAGGTCGTCACTGAGGTCTGTGACTCCTTGCCAGTACTTCATCTGCAGTATGTGACTGACACTTCCAATTCTGATCGGTGGACGGAGGGTCTGTATTATGTGTTCCCTGCACTGATTGTTAGTGCTGCGGTGGGGGCATTCGAGGACAATGTGGGGATGCTGCTTTCCTTCGATACCCCGGAGCTGGGGGAGTTCAAGGAGGTTGGAAAGAAGGCCATGTACAGAATATGTGTAAAAGTGTCCCATGCCTCTTCCCTGGAAGGGGTCAAATCAACGAGGTGGGCGGGTGTGTTTGGTCCAGGTGCATCCCCAAAAGGCTGTTGGCGATCACCATACACACTGCCTATTGAGAAGAGGACAGCTGATCTCCAATGGAGGATAATACATGGAACTATAGCCACCAATATGTATCTGGAACTGAGTGAGTGCAAACTCTGGCACATCTGTTCTTACAGTGTCCCAGGTTGGTCGGGATGATTGACCTGATCACTTCTTGTTTCTCAGCTCTGGGAGAGGTTTTCTCTTCCCAACTGTTTATATTTGGGCTAAAGTACAGGTTTAGTCAAAAGGGTGTAGTTGAGGCCTCCCGTGTGGCGCAGTGGTTAAGGGCGCTGTACTGCAGCGCCAGCTGTGCCACCAGAGACTCTGGGTTTGCGCCCAGGCTCTGTCGTAACCGTCTGCGACCGGGAGGTCCGTGGGGCGACGCACAATTGGCCTAGCGTCGTCCGGGTTAGGGAGGGGTTGGCCGGTAGGGATATCCTTGTCTCATCGCGCACCAGCGACTCCTGTGGTGGGCCGGGCGCAGTGCACGCTAACCAAGGTTGCCAGGTGCACGGTGTTTCCTCCGACACATTGGTGCGGCTGGCTTCCGGGTTGGATGAGCACTGTGTTAAGAAGCAGTGCTGCTTGGTTGGGTTGTGTATAGGAGGACGCATGACTTTCAACCTTCGTCTCTCCTGAGCCCGTACGGGAGTTGTAGCGATGAGACAAGATAGTAGCTACTAAAACAATTGGATACCACGAAATTGGGGAGAAAACGAGGTAAAATAGAAAAAAAGGATGTAGTTGTGTTGCTTAATTTAGTGTTAGGGGCAGCTAAATTAGCGATATGGAAGACCCGAAAGAACAGGGGTCAGTGGATGTGGTGGGAATGCTGGAGGGAATGTTTGCAGCAAGACTGAGGGTTGAGTCTGCGTATTATAAACTGGTCAACAATATTGATCTGTTTTTGAGTATATGGGGTATTCAGAGGCTGTTGTGTTTAGTTACCGTGGAGGAGGATTTGGAGTTGTGTTTTTAATTGATGTGTAACTGTGGTTTTGTATGAGTATTTATTGTGTTGTGGGCTCCCAGACCCAATAAAGATTATTTCAACTTTCTCGCTCCCTGAATACATAATACCTAACCACTAGGCTCTCTTCTAGACCTGAAAGGATCGGTTAGGTTGCACCTTGTGATTCACCTTGGCTTCTGATTTGCTGGGGTGGCTTGAACCTATCCAATCATTTCCGACTTACAGGAAAGTCTAGGAGAGTCTATGGAATTCAGCATCGCTCTCTCCAAACCTGTTTGTGTATGTGTATGTTTGTGTATGTGTGTAGGGCACAGAGAGTGGTTGGAGATTGCATTTGCATATTCAGTGCTCTGAGGCCGCTGCCTATTCCAGCATCTCTCTACGTGTTTGAGGATATGTGTTTCACACACAGCTTTGTTAGTGGCAGGCACAAAAACAGATGTGTGTGAATGAGTGCATGCTCTCCGGTTTTTTATGCAGGCATTTTTTTGCAGGCATTCTATTTCATATGGCTGCTGTGCTGTAGTGTATGAGTGTAGAGAGATGGTGTAGAGAGTGTTTGAGTGTAGAGAGATGGTGTAGAGAGTGTATGAGTGTAGAGAGATGGTGGAGTGAGTGTATGAGTGTAGAGAGATTATGTAGTGAGTGTATGAGTGTAGAGAGATGGTGCAGTGAGTGTATGAGTGTAGAGAGATGGTGTCGAGAGTGTATGAGTGTAGAGAGATGGTGTAGAGAGTGTTTGAGTGTAGAGAGATGGTGGAGTGAGTGTATGAGTGTAGAGAGATTATGTAGAGAGTGTATGAGTGTAGAGAGATGGTGTAGAGAGTGTATGAGTGTAGAGAGATGGTGTAGAGAGTGTATGAGTGTAGAGAGATGGTGTAGTGAGTGTTTAAGTGTAGAGAGATGGTGTAGAGAGTGTATGAGTGTAGAGAGATGGTGTAGAGAGTGTATGAGTGTAGAGAGATGGTGGAGTGAGTGTATGAGTGTAGAGAGATTATGTAGAGAGTGTATGAGTGTAGAGAGATGGTGTAGAGAGTGTATGAGTGTAGAGAGATGGTGTAGAGAGTGTATGAGTGTAGAGAGATGGTGTAGAGAGTGTATGAGTGTAGAGAGATGGTGTAGTGAGTGTATGAGTGTAGAGAGATGGTGTAGTGAGTGTATGAGTGTAGAGAGATGGTGTAGTGAGTGTATGAGTGTAGAGAGATGGTGGAGTGAGTGTATGAGTGTAGAGAGATGATGTAGTGAGTGTATGAGTGTAGAGAGATGGTGTAGAGAGTGTATGAGTGTAGAGAGATGGTGTAGAGAGTGTATGAGTGTAGAGAGATGGTGTAGAGAGTGTAGAGAGATGGTGTAGTGAGTGTATGAGTGTAGAGAGATGGTGGAGTGAGTGTATGAGTGTAGAGAGATGGTGTAGTGAGTGTATGAGTGTAGAGAGATGGTGTAGAGAGTGTATGAGTGTAGAGAGATGATGTAGTGAGTGTATGAGTGTAGAGAGATGGTGTAGAGAGTGTATGAGTGTAGAGAGATGGTGTAGAGAGTGTATGAGTGTAGAGAGATGGTGTAGAGAGTGTAGAGAGATGGTGTAGTGAGTGTATGAGTGTAGAGAGATGGTGGAGTGAGTGTATGAGTGTAGAGAGATGGTGTAGTGAGTGTATGAGTGTAGAGAGATGGTGTAGAGAGTGTATGAGTGTAGAGAGATGATGTAGTGAGTGTATGAGTGTAGAGAGATGGTGTAGAGAGTGTATGAGTGTAGAGAGATGGTGTAGAGAGTGTATGAGTGTAGAGAGATGGTGTAGAGAGTGTATGAGTGTAGAGAGATGGTGTAGTGAGTGTATAAGTGTAGAGAGATGGTGGAGTGAGTGTATGAGTGTAGAGAGATTATGTAGTGAGTGTATGAGTGTAGAGAGATGGTGTAGAGAGTGTATGAGTGTAGAGAGATGGTGTAGAGAGTGTATGAGTGTAGAGAGAGGGTGTAGAGAGTGTATGAGTGTAGAGAGATGGTGTAGTGAGTGTATGAGTGTAGAGAGATGATGTAGAGAGTGTATGAGTGTAGAGAGATGGTGTAGTGAGTGTATGAGTGTAGAGAGATGGTTTAGAGAGTGTATGAGTGTAGAGAGATGATGTAGAGAGTGTATGAGTGTAGAGAGCTGGTGTAGTGAGTGTAGAGAGATGATGTAGAGATTGTATGAGTGTAGAGAGATGGTGTAGTGAGTGTATGAGTGTAGAGAGATGGTGTAGAGAGTGTATGTGTGTAGAGAGATGGTGTAGAGAGTGTATGTGTGTAGAGAGATGGTGTAGTGAGTGTATGAGTGTAGAGAGATGATGTAGAGAGTGTATGAGTGTAGAGAGATGGTGGAGTGAGTGTATGAGTGTAGAGAGATTATGTAGAGAGTGTATGAGTGTAGAGAGATGGTGGAGTGAGTGTATGAGTGTAGAGAGATTATGTAGAGAGTGTATGAGTGTAGAGAGATGGTGTAGAGAGTGTATGAGTGTAGAGAGATGGTGTAGTGAGTGTATGAGTGTAGAGAGATGGTGTAGAGAGTGTATGTGTGTAGAGAGATGGTGTAGTGAGTGTATGAGTGTAGAGAGATGATGTAGAGAGTGTATGAGTGTAGAGAGATGGTGGAGTGAGTGTATGAGTGTAGAGAGATTATGTAGAGAGTGTATGAGTGTAGAGAGATGGTGTAGAGAGTGTATGAGTGTAGAGAGATGGTGTAGAGAGTGTATGAGTGTAGAGAGATAGTGTAGAGAGTGTATGAGTGTAGAGAGATGGTGTAGAGAGTGTATGAGTGTAGAGAGATGGTGTAGTGAGTGTATGAGTGTAGAGAGCTGGTGTAGTGAGTGTAGAGAGATGATGTAGAGATTGTATGAGTGTAGAGAGATGGTGTAGTGAGTGTATGAGTGTAGAGAGATGGTGTAGAGAGTGTATGTGTGTAGAGAGATGGTGTAGTGAGTGTATGAGTGTAGAGAGATGATGTAGAGAGTGTATGAGTGTAGAGAGATGGTGGAGTGAGTGTATGAGTGTAGAGAGATTATGTAGAGAGTGTATGAGTGTAGAGATATGGTGTAGAGAGTGTATGAGTGTAGAGAGATGGTGTAGAGAGTGTATGAGTGTAGAGAGATAGTGTAGAGAGTGTATGAGTGTAGAGAGATGGTGTAGAGAGTGTATGAGTGTAGAGAGATAGTGTAGAGAGTGTATGAGTGTAGATAGATGGTGTAGAGAGTGTATGAGTGTAGAGAGATGGTGTAGAGAGTGTATGAGTGTAGAGAGATGGTGTAGTGAGTGTATGAGTGTAGAGAGATGGTGTAGAGAGTGTATGAGTGTAGAGAGATGGTGTAGAGAGTGTATGAGTGTAGAGAGATGCTGTAGAGAGTGTATGAGTGTAGAGAGATAGTGTAGAGAGTGTATGAGTGTAGAGAGATGGTGTAGAGAGTGTATGAGTGTAGAGAGATGGTGTAGAGAGTGTATGAGTGTAGAGAGATGGTGTAGAGAGTGTATGAGTGTAGAGGGATGGTGTAGTGAGTGTATGAGTGTAGAGAGCTGGTGTAGTGAGTGTAGAGAGATGATGTAGAGATTGTATGAGTGTAGAGAGATGGTGTAGTGAGTGTATGAGTGTAGAGAGATGGTGGAGTGAGTGTATGAGTGTAGAGAGATGGTGTAGTGAGTGTATGAGTGTAGAGAGATGGTGTAGAGAGTGTATGAGTGTAGAGAGATGATGTAGTGAGTGTATGAGTGTAGAGAGATGGTGTAGAGAGATGAGTGTAGAGAGATGGTGTAGAGAGTGTATGAGTGTAGAGAGATGGTGTAGAGAGTGTATGAGTGTAGAGAGATGGTGTAGTGAGTGTATAAGTGTAGAGAGATGGTGGAGTGAGTGTATGAGTGTAGAGAGATTATGTAGTGAGTGTATGAGTGTAGAGAGATGGTGTAGAGAGTGTATGAGTGTAGAGAGATGGTGTAGAGAGTGTATGAGTGTAGAGAGATGGTGTAGAGAGTGTATGAGTGTAGAGAGATGGTGTAGTGAGTGTATGAGTGTAGAGAGATGATGTAGAGAGTGTATGAGTGTAGAGAGATGGTGTAGTGAGTGTATGAGTGTAGAGAGATGGTTTAGAGAGTGTATGAGTGTAGAGAGAGATGATGTAGAGAGTGTATGAGTGTAGAGAGATGGTGTAGTGAGTGTATGAGTGTAGAGAGATGATGTAGAGAGTGTATGAGTGTAGAGAGATGGTGTAGTGAGTGTATGAGTGTAGAGAGATGGTGTAGAGAGTGTATGTGTGTAGAGAGATGGTGTAGTGAGTGTATGAGTGTAGAGAGATGATGTAGAGAGTGTATGAGTGTAGAGAGATGGTGGAGTGAGTGTATGAGTGTAGAGAGATTATGTAGAGAGTGTATGAGTGTAGAGAGATGGTGTAGAGAGTGTATGAGTGTAGAGAGATGGTGTAGTGAGTGTATGAGTGTAGAGAGATGGTGTAGAGAGTGTATGTGTGTAGAGAGATGGTGTAGTGAGTGTATGAGTGCAGAGAGATGATGTAGAGAGTGTATGAGTGTAGAGAGATGGTGGAGTGAGTGTATGAGTGTAGAGAGATTATGTAGAGAGTGTATGAGTGTAGAGAGATGGTGTAGAGAGTGTATGAGTGTAGAGAGATGGTGTAGAGAGTGTATGAGTGTAGAGAGATAGTGTAGAGAGTGTATGAGTGTAGAGAGATGGTGTAGAGAGTGTATGAGTGTAGAGAGATGGTGTAGTGAGTGTATGAGTGTAGAGAGCTGGTGTAGTGAGTGTAGAGAGATGATGTAGAGATTGTATGAGTGTAGAGAGATGGTGTAGTGAGTGTATGAGTGTAGAGAGATGGTGTAGAGAGTGTATGTGTGTAGAGAGATGGTGTAGAGAGTGTATGAGTGTAGAGAGATGGTGTAGAGAGTGTATGAGTGTAGAGAGATGGTGTAGTGAGTGTATAAGTGTAGAGAGATGGTGGAGTGAGTGTATGAGTGTAGAGAGATTATGTAGTGAGTGTATGAGTGTAGAGAGATGGTGTAGAGAGTGTATGAGTGTAGAGAGATGGTGTAGAGAGTGTATGAGTGTAGAGAGAGGGTGTAGAGAGTGTATGAGTGTAGAGAGATGGTGTAGTGAGTGTATGAGTGTAGAGAGATGATGTAGAGAGTGTATGAGTGTAGAGAGATGGTGTAGTGAGTGTATGAGTGTAGAGAGATGGTTTAGAGAGTGTATGAGTGTAGAGAGATGATGTAGAGAGTGTATGCGTGTAGAGAGCTGGTGTAGTGAGTGTAGAGAGATGATGTAGAGATTGTATGAGTGTAGAGAGATGGTGTAGTGAGTGAATGAGTGTAGAGAGATGGTGTAGAGAGTGTATGTGTGTAGAGAGATGGTGTAGAGAGTGTATGTGTGTAGAGAGATGGTGTAGAGAGTGTATGTGTGTAGAGAGATGGTGTAGAGAGTGTATGTGTGTAGAGAGATGGTGTAGTGAGTGTATGAGTGTAGAGAGATGATGTAGAGAGTGTATGAGTGTAGAGAGATGGTGGAGTGAGTGTATGAGTGTAGAGAGATTATGTAGAGAGTGTATGAGTGTAGAGAGATGGTGGAGTGAGTGTATGAGTGTAGAGAGATGGTGTAGAGAGTGTATGTGTGTAGAGAGATGGTGTAGAGAGTGTATGTGTGTAGAGAGATGGTGTAGTGAGTGTATGAGTGTAGAGAGATGATGTAGAGAGTGTATGAGTGTAGAGAGATGGTGGAGTGAGTGTATGAGTGTAGAGAGAGATTATGTAGAGAGTGTATGAGTGTAGAGAGATGGTGGAGTGAGTGTATGAGTGTAGAGAGATTATGTAGAGAGTGTATGAGTGTAGAGAGATGGTGTAGAGAGTGTATGAGTGTAGAGAGATGGTGTAGTGAGTGTATGAGTGTAGAGAGATGGTGTAGAGAGTGTATGAGTGTAGAGAGATGGTGTAGAGAGTGTATGAGTGTAGAGAGATGCTGTAGAGAGTGTATGAGTGTAGAGAGATAGTGTAGAGAGTGTATGAGTGTAGAGAGATGGTGTAGAGAGTGTATGAGTGTAGAGAGATGGTGTAGAGAGTGTATAAGTGTAGAGAGATGGTGTAGAGAGTGTATGAGTGTAGAGGGATGGTGTAGTGAGTGTATGAGTGTAGAGAGCTGGTGTAGTGAGTGTAGAGAGATGATGTAGAGATTGTATGAGTGTAGAGAGATGGTGTAGTGAGTGTATGAGTGTAGAGAGATGGTGGAGTGAGTGTATGAGTGTAGAGAGATGATGTAGTGAGTGTATGAGTGTAGAGAGATGGTGTAGAGAGTGTATGAGTGTAGAGAGATGGTGTAGAGAGTGTATGAGTGTAGAGAGATGGTGTAGAGAGTGTATGAGTGTAGAGAGATGGTGTAGTGAGTGTATAAGTGTAGAGAGATGGTGGAGTGAGTGTATGAGTGTAGAGAGATTATGTAGTGAGTGTATGAGTGTAGAGAGATGGTGTAGAGAGTGTATGAGTGTAGAGAGATGGTGTAGAGAGTGTATGAGTGTAGAGAGATGGTGTAGAGAGTGTATGAGTGTAGAGAGATGGTGTAGTGAGTGTATGAGTGTAGAGAGATGATGTAGAGAGTGTATGAGTGTAGAGAGATGGTGTAGTGAGTGTATGAGTGTAGAGAGATGGTTTAGAGAGTGTATGAGTGTAGAGAGATGATGTAGAGAGTGTATGAGTGTAGAGAGCTGGTGTAGTGAGTGTAGAGAGATGATGTAGAGATTGTATGAGTGTAGAGAGATGGTGTAGTGAGTGTATGAGTGTAGAGAGATGGTGTAGAGAGTGTATGTGTGTAGAGAGATGGTGTAGTGAGTGTATGAGTGTAGAGAGATGATGTAGAGAGTGTATGAGTGTAGAGAGATGGTGGAGTGAGTGTATGAGTGTAGAGAGATTATGTAGAGAGTGTATGAGTGTAGAGAGATGGTGTAGAGAGTGTATGAGTGTAGAGAGATGGTGTAGTGAGTGTATGAGTGTAGAGAGATGGTGTAGAGAGTGTATGTGTGTAGAGAGATGGTGTAGTGAGTGTATGAGTGCAGAGATGATGATGTAGAGAGTGTATGAGTGTAGAGAGATGGTGGAGTGAGTGTATGAGTGTAGAGAGATTATGTAGAGAGTGTATGAGTGTAGAGAGATGGTGTAGAGAGTGTATGAGTGTAGAGAGATGGTGTAGAGAGTGTATGAGTGTAGAGAGATAGTGTAGAGAGTGTATGAGTGTAGAGAGATGGTGTAGAGAGTGTATGAGTGTAGAGAGATGGTGTAGTGAGTGTATGAGTGTAGAGAGCTGGTGTAGTGAGTGTAGAGAGATGATGTAGAGATTGTATGAGTGTAGAGAGATGGTGTAGTGAGTGTATGAGTGTAGAGAGATGGTGTAGAGAGTGTATGTGTGTAGAGAGATGGTGTAGTGAGTGTATGAGTGTAGAGAGATGATGTAGAGAGTGTATGAGTGTAGAGAGATGGTGGAGTGAGTGTATGAGTGTAGAGAGATTATGTAGAGAGTGTATGAGTGTAGAGAGATGGTGTAGAGAGTGTATGAGTGTAGAGAGATGGTGTAGAGAGTGTATGAGTGTAGAGAGATAGTGTAGAGAGTGTATGAGTGTAGAGAGATGGTGTAGAGAGTGTATGAGTGTAGAGAGATAGTGTAGAGAGTGTATGAGTGTAGAGAGATGGTGTAGAGAGTGTATGAGTGTAGAGAGATGGTGTAGAGAGTGTATGAGTGTAGAGAGATGGTGTAGTGAGTGTATGAGTGTAGAGAGATGGTGTAGAGAGTGTATGAGTGTAGAGAGATGGTGTAGAGAGTGTATGAGTGTAGAGAGATGGTGTAGAGAGTGTATGAGTGTAGAGAGATGCTGTAGAGAGTGTATGAGTGTAGAGAGATGGTGTAGAGAGTGTATGAGTGTAGAGAGATGGTGTAGAGAGTGTATGAGTGTAGAGAGATGGTGTAGAGAGTGTATGAGTGTAGAGAGATGGTGTAGAGAGTGTATGAGTGTAGAGAGATGGTGTAGAGAGTGTATGAGTGTAGAGAGATGGTGTAGTGAGTGTATGAGTGTAGAGAGATGATGTAGAGAGTGTATGAGTGTAGAGAGATGGTGTAGTGAGTGTATGAGTGTAGAGAGATGGTGTAGAGAGTGTATGAGTGTAGAGAGATGATGTAGAGAGTGTATGAGTGTAGAGAGCTGTTGTAGTGATGCTAGAGAGATGATGTAGAGATTGTATGAGTGTAGAGAGATGGTGTAGTGAGTGTATGCGTGTGGAGAGATGGTGTAGAGAGTGTATGAGTGTAGAGAGATGGTGTAGTGAGTGTATGAGTGTAGAAAGATGGTGTAGAGAGTGTATGAGTGTAGAGAGATGGTGTAGTGAGTGTATGAGTGTAGAGAGATGGTGTAGAGAGTGTATGAGTGTAGAGAGATGGTGTAGAGAGTGTATGAGTGTAGAGAGATGGTGTAGAGAGTGTATGAGTGTAGAGAGATGGTGTAGAGAGTGTATGAGTGTAGAGAGATGGTGTAGAGAGTGTATGAGTGTAGAGAGATGGTGTAGTGAGTGTATGAGTGTAGAGAGATGGTGTAGAGAGTGTATGAGTGTAGAGAGATGGTGTAGAGAGTGTATGAGTGTAGAGAGATGGTGTAGAGAGTGTATGAGTGTAGAGAGATGGTGTAGAGAGTGTATGAGTGTAGAGAGATGATGTAGTGAGTGTATGAGTGTGGAGAGATGGTGTAGTGAGTGTATGAGTGTAGAGAGATGGTGTAGAGAGTGTATGAGTGTAGAGAGATGGTGGAGTGAGTGTATGAGTGTAGAGAGATGGTGGAGTGAGTGTATGAGTGTAGAGAGATGGTGTAGAGAGTGTATGAGTGTAGAGAGATGGTGTAGAGAGTGTATGAGTGTAGAGAGATGGTGTAGAGAGTGTATGAGTGTAGAGAGATGATGTAGTGAGTGTATGAGTGTAGAGAGATGGTGTAGAGAGTGTATGAGTGTAGAGAGATGGTGTAGTGAGTGTATGAGTGTGGAGAGATGGTGTAGTGAGTGTATGAGTGTAGAGAGATGGTGTAGAGAGTGTATGAGTGTAGAGAGATGGTGTAGAGAGTGTATGATTGTAGAGAGATGGTGTAGAGAGTGTATGAGTGTAGAGAGATGGTGTAGAGAGTGTATGAGTGTAGAGAGATGATGTAGTGAGTGTATGAGTGTGGAGAGATGGTGTAGTGAGTGTATGAGTGTAGAGAGATGGTGTAGAGAGTGTATGAGTGTAGAGAGATGGTGGAGTGAGTGTATGAGTGTAGAGAGATGGTGTAGAGAGTGTATGATTGTAGAGAGATGGTGTAGTGAGTGTATGAGTGTAGAGAGATGGTGTAGAGAGTGTATGAGTGTAGAGAGATGGTGTAGAGAGTGTATGAGTGTAGAGAGATGGTGTAGAGAGTGTATGAGTGTAGAGAGATGGTGTAGAGAGTGTATGAGTGTAGAGAGATGATGTAGTGAGTGTATGAGTGTGGAGAGATGGTGTAGTGAGTGTATGAGTGTAGAGAGATGGTGTAGAGAGTGTATGATTGTAGAGAGATGGTGTAGTGAGTGTATGAGTGTAGAGAGATGGTGTAGAGAGTGTATGAGTGTAGAGAGATGATGTAGTGAGTGTATGAGTGTGGAGAGATGGTGTAGTGAGTGTATGAGTGTAGAGAGATGGTGTAGAGAGTGTATGAGTGTAGAGAGATGGTGGAGTGAGTGTATGAGTGTAGAGAGATGGTGTAGAGAGTGTATGATTGTAGAGAGATGGTGTAGTGAGTGGATGAGTGTAGAGAGATGGTGTAGAGAGTGTATGAGTGTAGAGAGATGGTGTAGAGAGTGTATGAGTGTAGAGAGATGGTGTAGAGAGTGTATGAGTGTAGAGAGATGGTGTAGAGAGTGTTTGAGTGTAGAGAGATGATGTAGTGAGTGTATGAGTGTGGAGAGATGGTGTAGTGAGTGTATGAGTGTAGAGAGATGGTGTAGAGAGTGTATGAGTGTAGAGAGATGGTGGAGTGAGTGTATGAGTGTAGAGAGATGGTGTAGAGAGTGTATGATTGTAGAGAGATGGTGTAGTGAGTGTATGAGTGTAGAGAGATGGTGTAGTGAGTGTATGAGTGTAGAGAGATGGTGTAGAGAGTGTATGAGTGTAGAGAGATGGTGTAGAGAGTGTATGAGTGTAGAGAGATGGTGGAGTGAGTGTATGAGTGTAGAGAGATGGTGGAGTGAGTGTATGAGTGTAGAGAGATGGTGTAGAGAGTGTATGATTGTAGAGAGATGGTGTAGTGAGTGTATGAGTGTAGAGAGATGGTGTAGTGAGTGTATGAGTGTAGAGAGATGGTGTAGAGAGTGTATGAGTGTAGAGAGATGGTGTAGAGAGTGTATGAGTGTAGAGAGATGGTGTAGAGAGTGTATGAGTGTAGAGAGATGGTGTAGTGAGTGTATGAGTGTAGAGAGATGGTGTAGTGAGTGTATGAGTGTAGAGAGATGGTGTAGAGAGTGTATGAGTGTAGAGAGATGGTGTAGAGAGTGTATGAGTGTAGAGAGATGGTGTAGTGAGTGTATGAGTGTAGAGAGATGGTGTAGAGAGTGTATGAGTGTAGAGAGATGGTGTAGAGAGTGTATGAGTGTAGAGAGATGGTGTAGTGAGTGTATGAGTGTAGAGAGATGGGGTAGAGAGTGTATGAGTGTAGAGAGATGGTGTAGAGAGTGTATGAGTGTAGAGAGATGGTGTAGTGAGTGTATGAGTGTAGAGAGATGGTGTAGTGAGTGTATGAGTGTAGAGAGATGGTGTAGAGAGTGTATGAGTGTAGAGAGATGGTGTAGAGAGTGTATGAGTGTAGAGAGATGGTGTAGTGAGTGTATGAGTGTAGAGAGATGGTGTAGAGAGTGTATGAGTGTAGAGAGATGGTGTAGTGAGTGTATGAGTGTAGAGAGATGGTGTAGAGAGTGTATGAGTGTGGAGAGATGGTGTGTTTGACTGCTTATTTAAACTGACATTGTGTGTGAACAGTTCGAGTGCAGCTGCAGCAGTCGGCTGGCTGCTCCATTTACTGATCTGGTTCATATTATTTTTCCTCACTGCTTTTTCTTGACTTTGTTTTTCAGCCTAATGGATCCAATTGGAACAACACTACAAGGCGAAGGCTCAATGAATTCAATCTTCATGGGTACCTTTTTTTCTAAAGCTACTACAATCGTTTTAACTAACAAACTAAGTATTCTGACACACAATGTTTGCATGCATGACTGATCAAATCTCAGTGGGATAGAGTGAGTGTGACTGTCATAGTGGGACTGTCATAGTGACTGTCATAATGTGACTGTTCATCGCTAAGAGTCTAATTGGTTTACTACAGAAGGAGCCAGGGTGTGGATTAGTTTCTATGCCTGTGTTGTGTGTGTGTGTGTGATTTTACCAGACGTGGGTAACAAAATGTGTGTGTGTGTGTGTGTTGTTGACGGCTGTTACCTTCTCCATGAGCTGACGGAGCTGCCGACTGCGCGGGTCTCGGTTACACATGTTCTGGGCCGGGGCCACCACTGTACAGATACACTTCCCATCTGCATCCTGAGCTGAACTGTAGATCTGCCAGCCCTCCTCTGGGCTAGGATAGATAGCCTGCACGGAGACACAGAGAGAGGGTGGTGAGTAAGTGATAGAAAGAGAGAGGGGGAGAGCGACAGGGGGAGAGAGGGAGAATGGAATAGAGAGAGATGCCGTAAAGAAAAGTAAGAAGGGGAAAGAAAGGCGAGGATGTAGAGAGAACAAAATCAAGGGGGGGGGGGGGAGCGGGGCTTACAAAGTAGAGAAAGGGAAGGATGGATCAAAGGACTGTGTGAGAGGAGAGCTTCTAATAAGTTTGGACACAGAGAGGAAATGGAGCTGTATTGGGATCGATAGCGCTGCTCTTTACCAGAGCACCATGGGAGGGGCTGAAAGAATGGATGTCTCTCTTAATAATCCAATCAGGAGAAGTAGTGTACACACACACACACACTCAAGCATTGACATACAGTACAGAAACACACACTCAAGCATTGACATACTGTACAGAAACACACACACACACACGCCTGTAAGAAACACGTACACACACGCAAACATGGCTTTAGTACAACACACACGCATATGGACACAAACCCCCTCACAGAATACAAAGTCAATTGTAATGAGAGAGAGGAGAGCAATACAATTAAGGACACAAGCCAATCGAAAGTGGAGAGAAAGACGATCAGATTAGAATGGTTTGGGGGACAGACAGGAGGACTGTGTTTGGAGTATAAAGTAGCAGCCACCCTGGGAGCCAATGTGTGTTTTTTTTCTCAGAGGCAACAACCATCTCTCTCTCTCTCTCTCTCTCTCTCTCTCTGAATTTTAATGCATGCTGCCAAAGCTCACCACTAATGTGTGTGGTAAACATTAAACAAGATACAGTACATTAACTCTAAATGATGACAGAAACATGATGGCAAACGGCATCAAGCAACATGACTTCTGATAAGTATTGTTACACATTCATTTTTCAAGGTGTTTGGGTGTCAATGTTATTCAAATAGGCAGTCATGTCTTTCTGTCACAGTGGCCTGTCTAGCCAGTTATTGTGAGAAATATTCCTTTCTGTACTCTTTATTATTCCACCTTTACATCATCAAGTTGCACAGAGTTTCCTGCAGCTCAAACTCTCTATTCTGTAGTCTGAGGCTAATCTCTCTCTCTCTCCGTCTCTCTCCCCCTCTCTTTTCCCTTCCCTTCTCTCTTTTCGGCGGCCTAAATGAGAAGTAGGGTGGAGTATGTGTGTGTCTGATCAGTCTGAGACACAGAGAGGAGAACGGATGGGATGTTGGGATCGGGCACGGATGTTGGGCGATTAGGCCTGTCTCGCAGTCGCCGTTCCAATTCCTCCCAAAGGTGTTTGATGGGGTTGAGGTCAGGGCTCTGTGCAGGCAAGTCAAGTTTCTCCACACTGATCTCGACAAATCATTTCTGTATGGAGCTCGCTTTGAGCACAGCGGAAACAGGAAAGAGCCTTCCCAAACTGCTGCCACAAAGTTGGAAGCACAGAATGGTCTAGAATGTCATTGTATGCTGTAGCGTTAATATTTCCCTTCACCGGAACTGAGGGGCCTAGACCAAACCATGAAAAACAGTCAAAGACCAGTATTCCTCCTCCACCAAACTTTACAGTTGGCACTTGTGTATGTCTGCCAGATGGTGAAGCGTGATTCATCACTCCAGAGAACGCGTTTCCACTGCTCCAGAGTCCAGTGACGGCAAGTTTGGAACTCAGTAGTGAGTGTTGAAACCGAGGACAGACGATTTTTACCCGCTTCAGCACTTGGCGGTCCCTTTCTGTGAGCTTGTGTGGCCTACCACTTCGCAGCTAAGCCATTGTTGCTCCTAGATGTTTCAACTTCACAATAACAGCACTTGACCGGGGCAGATATAGCAGGGTAGAAATTTGACGAACTGACTTGTTGGAAAGGTGGAATCCTATGACGGTGCCACGTTGAAAGTCACTGAGCTCTTCAGTAAGGCCATTCTACTGCCAATGTTTGAATATGGAGATTGCATGGCTGTGTGTTCGATTTCATACACCTGTCAGCAACGAGTGTGGCTGAAATAGCCGAATCCACTAATTTGAAGGGGTGTCCACATACTGACTACACCGGCCACTAGAGTGCATCCTCCATCATGCGCATGTTGATTTTGTCCATCCACATCTTACAAAATCATGTTTCTTTACTCCGACTATTAACACTAGAAAAGCTGGGTATCTAGCAATCCCGTTCTGAGACAATACATCCTAACATATAATAAATACATTTCATTTATGCTATTGCAAAAAATTATCACTTTTTTGTTAGTTATCTATGATTAATATCTCCTCATTCATCGTTCAAATACCCAGGTGGGGTTGGATGAACACCAATGAGTAGAATGGAGAGGCTGGACATTAAGTGTCTCAAATAGAGCCAAGATCTAGTTTAGCGCTTGGCTACACAGACATTACACACTTTCACGGGCCCGAGTGGTGTGGCTGAAATGACTGAATAACATGCAGGTGCACATTCATTTTGCACCACTTGCACACGCAACGTGGCCGGTGTGGTTTGCATGTTACTGATCCGTTCCTATTTTCAGTATTCCTCTGCCTAAATGTCAGATCAATTACAGCGGAAATCGCGAAACGATATTATCACGATACTTGGGTGCCGATACGATATATATTGTGATTCTCTCGATTCTGTATGAGTTGCAATTTGATACTGTGATTTCATTGTGTTTTGATGTTCCAAACATATTGCTCACCACATGTCTTCTGTAGAGGGACAAGAGAGAGCCAGGAGAAAACCAGTTGTGATCAGTCATGGAAATAAAAGTGCAGTAAACAAATTGGCTCCCTATTTAAAAAGATGATGGAGAAATACTGGAGTTTGGTGCAGGTACAGCCAATTAGCGCAAAAAACTACTGCGATATTGTCAAAATAATATGTCTGAATAAATATCCCGATATGTATCTATTTTCCCCCGTCACTAGCATTAACACTACAAAGCAAAGTTTCCCTCACTAAAAATTAATTTAAAGTAGGCCAATACTAACAAGCAAATATCTCGATATGAAACTGTGTCCATTTTTCCCCGTCACGAGTCATTAACACTACAAAGCAATATGCAAAACATTAGGCGCAGTAATATTACATGCAGCACATGATGCAGCCTACCATACATGCTCCAGCTGTATATAATCAGCCTAATGATCATGAAACGAATATGCAAGACATCTGGGGCAGCAACACATGTACAACACATGCTCCACCATTGCCCTCATATCCTCTTATCGTCACATCTTCACACATACGGTGACTGTGTTCTCCAGCTAATTCACTGGTGCTGAGAAGGTTCGTGCAGAGTGAGACATCTCCTGTTCATTAATGTTTCATAACACTGACTTTTAAATGAAGAGCTTATTAAAATCAGACACAATTTCATTACTTCTGGAAGTAATTTCCCTCATCCCCCTGTAATGGCAGAGGAGGGAGCAGAGGAGAGGAGGAGGAAACTGGGGGTAGAGGTGCAGCTGCACTAATTTGTCTGGCAGCTTCCGGGGCACAGATACTGTCGATATACGTGTAGACACACACACACAGGAGCTGCATATCTATATCCATGTAAACATCAGCCCCCATAAGCAGCAGTAGTGGTGTGTAGGAGTCTGATCAAAGTGAGTTGACATTTTGTTACACAACACCCACTTATTTATGTAAATATGATTGTTATTAAATTCCCTCTCCCGGGACAAGAACAGGCACATTTACAATGGTTCATCTAGCATCTGTACACACAGTACACACTCACACCATGCATGCTCCCAGCCTCTCATTAGCATTTTAACAGCAATCTCCTGAGCATCAAGGGAAAAGCTATACGCTTCAAATGCCAAGCTTGAATAGTATCTGACTGACTGAGACAGACGGACAGACAGGGAGTTGAATGGAGAACTGTGTATGTAGTACAACATGTATGTTAACATAGGCTTTATGATAAAAGAGCTCTGAATCTACTGAACATTCAGCAAGGTTTAAAGAGGCAGCAAAGCAAGTCCTGACTATAATCCTATTCTGCCACAGTCGACACAGTCACAGACAGATCCAGAAGGGTGTTTGAGGAGAGGAGAGAGGTGCTGCTGGTGTCCCAGAAATGGCTCCATTAGGAGCTGCAGATGACATAGAATATGTAAAGCGGCAGATTTGGGAATGTCACAGTCAATGCTGCCATGCGAAAGCCCATTAAGGAGATGACAACGGTAATAAAAACAGCGGGGGATGGGGGATTACAAATCAAATGGGTCTTAGTCACTAAAATGAAAATTACATTGCTCTTAAGACGTCTGACCTGCCCCCTCCACATGAATCATTTCTAGGATCTCTCCTCTCTCTCTGGGTGGCTCTATTAGACCTGGGTTCAAATAGTATTTGTTTTCTTTTGAATGCTTCAACTGTGCTTGATTAAGCTCGTCTGGCATAATGGAACTAATGGAGAAGGCCCACAAGTGCATATCCCTCCCATCTGGAACTCCAGACAGGCTCAATTAAATACTCTAAGTATTTGAAAGGAAACCAATACAATTTGAACCCGGGTCTGCCACGCCACCACAGCACACCATTCTCACCCCACCAGCCATCCTGCCATGCTAGATTGACAGAGAGATACTTAGACAGAGAGTGAAGGAGGTAGAGAGAGACATGCGGTTAAAAAAAGGCTGACAGAGAAAATAGGAAAAGGGTCTAATTTCAGTGAGAGGGAAGCAATTTCCTCTAGCTGCTGAGCCTGTGGCTTGTCTCTGTCTCTATCTCTATCTCTGCACAGTCAGAAGAGTGAGTGACACATTCAGTACCATACCTGCTGGTGTTGGGGAAGAGGAGAGGTGAGATGAGGAGAGGAGAGAAGGCTGAATTCTTTGTGGCCATCACTGAGCTTATTCATCATTGAACTTTGGTGATTGTGTTGCTTTCTAACCTCTAAACATTGTCCTAAAGAGAAACAGTTAGCAGAGTTTAGATTGAGATTGAACACTAGGAGCTGAGTAGAAAACAGACAAGTGATCGACGGTCTCGTGAATGACCAATGAGGAGATTGGTTACTTATTTGGCATTGATTACCTATGATCAATCTTTGATCACAGACTGATCAATTGAGAACTCAACAGACCTGTGGGTGATGTCACAGTGTCTCTATCAAGGTGACCCAATCTCCTGCAGTACCACCACCCCGCCACTGGCATCTCTACCTCCTCAAAACTCGACTAAATTCAGCAAAAAAAGAAACATCCCTTTCTCAGGACCCTGTCTTTCAAAGATACTTTGTAAAAATCCAAATAACTTCACGGATCTTCATTGTAGAGGTGTTGCAGGAATTTAATTCCTCTGTTTTAATACCCAATTAAAATTAAACACTCTGTCAATTGATAAGAATTTGTATGACCCTTATTTTATAGAAATGGACAGAGCCGGTCTTAAGGTCAAATAGCAGCCTTTATTCTCGAGAGTACTGAATAAGATACAGTTTAAGATACAGTTTACCACAGGTTATAAACTGACGTCATTAGTTTCAGCACCAACCCGTGCCATCTCCGTTCCAGTACAAAGGCTGTATCTCAAACCTTCCCACATCCGTCTCACTACCAATTTAATATAATTTATGGCCGAGCCAAGGTTTTCCGGTGTAGATAAGCATTCTAACCAGTCTGAAAATTTAGTTAATTCATTCCTACCAAGGAACAGACCGTCATTGTTCTAATCCTTGATTCATTCACACACATTATATTCAGTACTAAGATTAAGAAAGAAAATTCATACATATACAGTAACATAATAGTATTCTGATTAGTACATATACAGTAACATAATAGTATTCTGATTAGTCAGTCCTGATTGAAATGTATACATAATTAGTCATCATTGATAAAAAATTCCCTTAACAAGAGGGTTTAAACACTGTTTCCCATGCTTGTTCAATGAACCATAAACAATTAACGAACATGCACCTGTGGAACGGTCATTAAGACACTAACCGCTTACAGACGGTAGGCAATTAAGGTTACAGTTATGAAAATGTAGGACACTAAAGAGGCCTTTGTACTGTTTCTTAAAAACACCAAAAGAAAGATGCCCAGGGTCCCTGCTCATCTGTGTGAACGTGCATTAGGCATGCAGCAAGGAAGCATGAAGACTGGAGATGTTGCCAGGGCAATGAATTGCAATGTCCATACTGTGAGACGCATAAGACAGCACTACAGGGAGACAGGACGGACAGCTGATCGTCCTCGCAGTGGCAGACCACGTGTAACAACACCTGCACAGGATTGGTACATCCAAACATCACACCTGTAGGACAAGTACAGGATGGCAACAACACCTGCACAGGATCGGTACATCCGAACATCACACCTGCGGGACAGGTACAGGATGGCAACAACAACTGCCCGAGTTACACCAGGAATGCACAATCCCTCCATCAGTGCTCAGACTGTCCGCAATGGTCTGAGAGAGGCTGGACAGACGGCTTGTAGGCCTGTTGTAAGGCATGTCCTCACCAGACATTACCGGCAACAACGTCGCCTATGGGCACAAACCCATTGTTGCTGGACCAGACAGGACCGGCAAAAAGTGCTCTTCTCTGACAGTCGCAGTTTGGTCGGATTCGTGTTTATCATCGAAGGAATGAGCGTTACACCGAGGCCTGTACTCTGGAGCGGGATCGATTTGGAGGTGGAGGGTCCGTCATGGTCTGGGGCGGTGTGTCACAGCATCATCGGACTGAGCTTGTTGTCATTGCAGGCAATCTCAATGCAGTGCATTACAGGGAAGACATCCTCCTCCCTCACGTGGTACCCTTCTTGCAGGCTCATCCTGACATGACCCTCCAGCATGACAATGCCACCAGCCATACTGCTCGTTCTGCGTGATTTCCTGCAAGACAGGAATGTCAGTGTTCTGCCATGGCCAGAGAAGAGCCCGGATCTCAATCCCTTTGAGCACGTCTGGGACCTGTTGGACCAGAGGGTGAGGGCTAGGGCCATTCCCACCTGAAATGTCCGTTAAATTGCAGGTGCCTTGGTGGGAGAGTAGGGTAACATCTCACAGCAAGAACTGGCACATCTGGTGCAGTCCATGAGGAGGAGATGCACTGCAGTACTTAATGCAGCTGGTGGCCACATCAGATACTGACTGTTACTTTTGATTTTGACCTCCCTTTGTTCAGGGACACATTATTCCATTTCTGTTAGTCACATGTCTGTGAACTTGTTCAGTTTATGTCTCAGTTGTTGAATCTTGTTATGTTCATACAAATATTCACGTATGTTAAGTTTGCTGAAAATAAAAGCAGTTGACAATCTCAACAGCTATCCACCGCCTCACTGATGAGCCCACAGTCAGCCTCATTATCAGTCGAGCCCCAATGAGCTAACTACAGTGGAGATTAACCAATTAGGTGTTAGCGGCTGGGCTACGCTGAGCTACACTGCAGGCTCAAGCCTGCAGGATTGACTTCCTCCAGTGTTTCATTAGGCCGACCCTGGAGCGGAGCAGAGCAGATCTGAGCAGAGCGCTGTAAAGCCGGCATAAATTAGATTATAAATCAGCAGCTCCCCACTTTACGAGCGTGACGGGAAGTCTATTACAACTTTCATAAGAGGAAGAGAGAGATTGCGTCTGAAAGAAGGGCAAGAGGGGATAAAAAAAGGGGTCTGAGAGAGGAATTTGAAGAAGAGAGACAGCGAGTCAGAGAGGGAGATGAAGGACAGATAAAATAAAGAATAGGGGTCTCCAAGCCTGGAGTACAGTAGTATTCTATTTGAGGGAAAGTGAGCGGTGAGTGTGTCTCTGCAACGTGATGTAGCCTGCTTGGTGTTTCCGTCTTTAGCCGCTGCCTGCCCAGCGATGCCCACAGCCAGGCAGGAAACATCTGTCTCTATCTGCTGGGTTACAAACACTCCAGCTCCACTCCACTCTGTTATGCATAATTATGTCATGGCCAAAAGATCACCTGAACCACTCAATCATTACCGGACTGCCATGATGAGCTGCTACCACACACACACACACACACACACACACACACACACACACACACACACACACACACACACACACACACACACACACACACACACACACACACACACACACACACACACACCTGAAATGACCAGTAGTCCCACAACCCCTGAATGCACACAGGCCAGCTGCTGGTCTTAAATATAACTCAATGAAGAATCACACAATCACAGCAACACAGCAGCAGCAGGGCCCCTGGTCTCCCCATGCAGTCCAGAGTAAAACTGATTACCACAATCAGCACAGCATGGCTACTGGTCAATAATATGACTCATAAACTCATCGCTCTCTTCTCCTCCTCCCTCGGTCCCTCTTTAAAGGTCCCTATTGCTTCTACACTCTATCCTTATGTGCCTCTTGTGCCGATAGATCACCCTCCCTCTCTCTTTCTCTTTCACTTGCTCTTGCACTTGCTACCGTCATGTACTGCTCTTCTCAGTGGAAGTCTTGAAGTGCTATTATGGCAGGTGGCTTTGCTCCTGTCTATTGCTCAACACTCCTGTCGGAGTGTAACTTGTCCTGCCCTTTCTTACCCTGACCAGCCTGGCACCAGGCCCTGGCACAACCATACAGTCCTGGTGAGGAACATGGTCCAACTAACTATACATCCTGTGTTAGTGAACTATCTCCTTCTGAAATGAACACCTGCAACCATTGGCAGAGTAAGGGCAGGAAGGGAATACATGAATAAAAACAATACTCCCTTCACAGGACAGTGCAAACTGGCTCTAACCCGAATAGAAAGAGGAGTGGGAGGCCCCGGTGCACAACTGAGCAAGAGGACAAGTACATTAGAGTGTCTAGTTTTTAGAAACAGACACCTCACAAGTCCTCAACTGGCAGCTTCATTAATAACCTTTTACCACTAGGGGGCGATATTTAAATTTTTGGATGAAAAACTTTCCCGTTTTAAACAAGATATTTTGTCACGAAAAGATGCTCGACTATGCATATAATTGACAGCTTTGGATAGAAAACACTCTGACGTTTCCAAAACTGCAAAGATATTGTCTGTGAGTGCAACAGAACTGATGTTACTGGCGAAACCCAGATAAAAATCCAACCAGGAAGTGCCGCATTTTTTAAAACCGCCTCATGCCAATGACTCCTTATATGGCTGTGAATGAGCTACGGATGAGCTTACATTTTCTACGTATTCCCCAAGGTGCCTACAGCATTGTGACGTCTTTTTACGCATTTCTGTTGAAGAATAGCCGTAAGGGACCACATTTAGCAAGTGGTCACAGGGTGTCTCCCGCAGAAAATCTTGCGTAAAATACTGAGGTAGCCATTTTTCCAATCGCTTCTTATGAGAAACCAATTGCCTCGACGGATATATTATCAAATATGTATGTTAAAAACACCTTGAGGATTGATTCTAAAAAACGTTTGCCATGTTTCTGTCGATATTTTGGAGCTAATTTGGAAAAAAGTTTGGCGTTGTAGTGGTAGCATTTTCCGGTCGATTTCTCAGCCAAGCATGATGAACAAACGGGAGCTATTTCGCCTACAAATATAATATTTTTGGAAAAAATGAACATTTGCTATCTAACTGGGAGTCTCCTGAGTGAAAACATCCGAAGTTCTTCAAAGGTAAATTATTTAATTTGATTGCTTTTCTTATTTTCGTGAAAATGTTGCCTGCTGCCAGCAGAGCCTAGCATAGCATTATGCCATGATAAACTTACACAAATGCTTGTCTAGCGTTGGCTGTAACGCATATTTTTTAAATCTGAGATGACAGTGTGATTAACAAAAGGCTAAGCTGTGTCTCAATATATTTCATTTGTGATTTTCATGAATAGGAACATTTTCTAGGTGTATTTATGTCCGCTGCGTTATGCTAATTCGTTTGAGGCTATGATTACGCTCCCAGATCCGGGATTGCTAGTCGCAAGAATTAAATAGTACCTGCAAAACACCAGTCTCAACATCAACAGTGAAGAGGCGACTCCGGGATGCTGGAGTCACTCTGTCCAGTGTCTGTGTTCTTTTGCCCATCTTAATCTTTTATTTGTATTGTCCAGTCTGAGATATGGCTTTTTCTTTGCTACTCTGCCTAGAAGGCCAGCTTCTCGGAGTCGCCTCTTCACTGTTGCCATTGAGACTAGTGTTTTGCGGGTACTATTTACTGAAGCTGCCAGTTGAGGACTTGTGAGGCATTTTTCGGCAAGACAGATCTTCCGAAGGTGGGGGAGTGGCAATCTTTACCAAAGATCACCTTCAGTGCTAGCTTGTCTCCACCAAGTCTGTCCCCAAACAATTTGATTTGCTGGTTTTAAGCATTACACTTTCAAATAGCTCTTTGTTGACTGTTGTTGAGTGTTATCATCCTCCATCAGCACTGGCCTGTACCCAACCTGCCCTAAGCTGCCCATGTCCCTTAATGTTGATGATGTGGTTGTTACTGACAAGAAGCAGATGGCTGAGCTCTTTAATCACCACTTTATTAAGTCAGGATTCCTATTTGACTCAGTGATGCCTCCTTGCCTGTCCAACATTTCCTCATCTCCCACCCCTTCTAATGCGACTATCCCCGATGCTTCTCCCTCTTTTTCCCCTGCCCAGCTACAAAGTTTCTCCCTGCAGGCAGTCACTGAGTCCGAGGTGCTAAAGGAGCTCCTTAAAAAACCATCTGGGTCAGATGGCTTAAACACTTTCTTCTTTAAGGCTGCTGCCCCTATCACCGCCAAGTCTATCTCTCCTTTCTGGGAAGGTTCCCATTGCTTGGATGGCAGCCACAGTTCATCCTTTATTGAAAGGGGGAGATCAAGCTGATCCTAACTGTTATAGGCCTATTTGCTCTGTTCATAAAAAGTGTTGGAAAAACTTGTCTATAATCAACTGACTGGCTTTCTTGCTGTCTATAGTATTCTGTCGGGTATGCAATCTGGTTTCCGCTCAGGTTATGGATGTGTCACTGCAACCTTAAAGGTCCTAAATTATGTCACCATTACCCTTGATTCTAAGCAATGTGGTGCTGCTATTTATTTACTTGGCCAAAGCTTTTGATACGGTAGACCATTCCATTCTTGTTGGCCAGCTAAGGAGTATTGGTGTCTCTGAGGGGTCTTTGGCCTGGTTTGTTAACTACCTCTCTCAAAGAGTGCAGTGTATAAAGCCAGAAAATCTGCTGTCTCAGCCACTGCCTGTCACCAAGGGAGTACCCCAAGGCTCGATCCTAGGCCCCAAGCTCTTCTCAATTTACATCAACAACATAGCTCAGGCAGTAGAAAGCTCTCTCGTCCATTTATATGCAGATGATGCAGTCTTATACTCAGCTGGCCCCTCCCCAGATTTTGTGTTAAATGCTCTACAACAAAGCTTTCTTAGTGTCCAACAAGCTTTCTCTACCCATAACCTTGTTCTGAACACCTCCAAAACAAAGGTCATGTGGTTTGGTAAGAAGAATGCCCGTCTCCCCACAGGTGTTATTACTACCTCTGTGGGATGAGGTAGTAGTAGTCACCTCATACAAGGTAGTCGGGGTAGTCACCAGTTGAGGTAGTCACCTCATACAAGTACTTGGGAGTATGACTAGACGGTACACTGTCCTTCTCTCAGCACATATCAAAGCTGCAGGCTAAAGTAAAATCCTCTATCGTAATCACTCCTCTTTCACCCAAGCTGCCAAAATAACCCTGATTCAGATGACCATCCTACTTATGCTAAATTACGGAGACATCATTTATAGATCGGCAGGTAAGGGCACTAACGAGCGGCTAGATGTTCTTTACCATTCGGCCATCAGATTTGCCACCAATGCTCCTTATAGGACACATCACTGCACTCTATACTCCCCTGTAAACTGGTCATCTCTGTATACCCGTCTCAAGACAGACTGGTTGATGCTTATTTATAAAACCCTCTTAGGCCTCACTCCCCCCTATCTGAGATATCTACTGCAGCCCTCATCCTCCACATACAACACTCAGTCTGCCAGTCACATTCTGTTAAAGTTCCCTAAAGCACACATCCCTGGGTTGCTCGTCTTTTCAGTTCGCTACAGCTAGCGACTGGAACGAGCTGCAACAAACACTCAAACTGGACAGTTTTATCTCAATATCTTCATTCAAAGACTCAATCATGGACATTCTTACTGACAGTTGTGGCTACTTTGTGTGATGTATTGTTGTCTCTACCTTCTTGCCCTTTGTGCTGTTGTCTGTGCCCAATAATGTTTGTACCATGTTTTGTGCTGCTACCATGTTGTGTTGCTACCATGTTGTTGTTATGTTGTGTTGCTACCATGCTATGTTGTCATGTGTTGCTGCCTTGCTATGTTGTTGTCTTAGGTCTCTCTTTATGTAGTGTTGTGTTGTTTCTCTTGTCGTGATGTGTGTTTTAAAAAATAATGTTATCCCAGCCCCCGTCTTCGCAGGAGGCCTTTTGGTAGGCCGTCATTGTAAATAATAATTTGTTCTTAACTAATTTAAATAAATAAAACAATTAAATAAATAAAAGTAATGATGGACTGTCATTTCTCTTTGCTTATTTGAACTGTTCTTGAAATAATATGGACTTGGTCTTTTACTAAATAGGGCTATCATATGTATAGCACCCATACCTTGTGACAACACAACTGATTGGCTCAAACGCATTAAGAGGAAAGAAATTCCACAATTTAACAATCCACACCTGTTATTTGAAATGCATTCCAGGTGATGACCTCATGAAGCTGGTTGAGAATGTAAGGGAAGAATTTCCTCGACAAAGGAATGCCAAGAGTGTGCAAAGGTGTCATCAAAGCAAAGGTTGGCTACTTTGAAGAATCTCTTATTTGTTTAACACTTTTTTGGTTACTTCATGATTACATAGTTTTTATGTCTTCACTATTATTCTACAATGTAGAAAATAGTAAAAATAAAGAAACAACCTGGAATGAGTAGGAGTGTCCAAACCTTTGACTGGTACTGTATATATATTTACACTGAGTGTACCAAACATTAGGATCAAGCTCTTTCCATGACATACTGTAGACTGACCAGATGCATCCAGGCAAAAGCTATCATCCTGAATTGATGTCACCTGTTAAATCCACTACAATCAGTGTAGATGAATGGGAGGAGACAGGTTAAAGAAGGATTTTTAAAATCTTGAGACAATTGAGACATCGATTGTGTATGTGTGCCATTCAGAGGGTGAATTGGGCAAGACAAAAGTTTTAAGTGCCTTTGAACGTGGTATGGTAGTATCTGCCAGGTGAACTGGTTTGGCAAGAACTGCAACGCTGCTGGGTATTTCACGATCAACAGTTTCCCATGTGCATCAAGAATGGCCCATCACTCAAAGGACATTCAGCCAACTTGACACAATTGTGAGATGCATTGGAGTCAACAGGGGCCAGCATCCCTGTGGAACACTTTCGACACCTTGTGGAGTCCATGCCCCGACGCATTGAGGCTGTTCTGAGGGCAAACTCAATATTAGGAAGGTGTTCCTTATGTTGTGTACATTCAGTGTGTTTGCAGTCAGGATGATTGGTGAATGTGTCCAGTATAGCATCTCCACAAGTGATCTATCTATCTGATGTATATCTATATCTTCTAACTCCATGCTATATCATACCTCATAAATATTCATCATAGAGATCTAAATATTCATTCATACAGAGGATCTAAGAGCTTCAAATAACAAGAGAAGAGGTTCTACCATCAAACATAAAATAACTATGTATGAATATGGATAAAAGACCACAGAGCGACTTTAATCTGAGTTGGTCCTTTCATCTGCCGTCATAAATCAATCATGGAGTCAGATTTATTAGATTGGCCTTGGGACAAGCTAAAGTTTACAGTCATGGACACCATGCAGCCAGACTAGCGTAGAGACCCCAATCTGAGTGGCAGGCCTTCCTCTCTTTGTGTGGGACCATTGTTTGTTCCTCTGGCTCTTTTGATATTTCCCTTCTTCAGGCTTCTGCTTGGCTGGGTTATTATTAATACAAGAGATCAAAGGGACAACAGCACTGTGTGGAGTGTGTGTCTAACAGACTGCCCCCCCCCCCCCCCCCCCACACACACTTGTTTCATAGTGTAATAGAGTCCTGCCATATTGTCTTCTGTCAAGGTTGTGTCTTGCTTTATTGGATTATTCACTGTTTGGTTTTGCACTACCCAGGCTAGTCATACCCAGGCTAGTCATACCCAGGCTAGTCATACCCAGGCTAGCCAAACCCAGGCTAACCATACTAACCATACACAGGCTAGTCATACCCAGGCTAGTCATACCCAGGCTAGCCATACCCATGCTAACCATACTAACCATACCCAGGCTAGTCATACCCAGGCTAGTCATACCCAGGCTAACCATACCAACCATACCCAGGCTAGTCATACCCAGGCTAGCCATATCCAGGCTAACCATACTAACCATACCCAGGCTAGCCATACCCAGGCTAACCATACTAACCATACCCAGGCTAGTCATACCCAGGCTAACCATACTAACCATACCCAGGCTAGCCATACCCAGGCTAACCATATTAACCATACCCAGAAGAGCCGTACCCAGGCTAACCATACTAACCATACCCAGGCTAGCCATACCCAGGCTAGCCATACTAACCATACCCAGGCTAGCCATACCCAGGCTAGTCATACCCAGGCTAACCATACTAACCATGCCCAGGCTAGCCGTACCCAGGCTAACCATACTAACCATACCCAGGCTAGTCATACCCAGGCTAGCCATATCCAGGCTAAACATACTAACCATACCCAGGCTAGCCATACCCAGGCTAACCATACTAACCATACCCAGGCTAGCCATACCCAGGCTAGCCATACTAACCATACCCAGGCTAGCCATACCCAGGCTAGTCATACCCATGCTAACCATACTAACCATACCCAGGCTAGCCGTACCCAGGCTAACCATACTAACCATACCCAGGCTAGCCATACTAACCATACCCAGGCTAGCCATACCCAGGCTAGTCATACCCAGGCTAACCATACTAACCATACCCAGGCTAGCCATACCCAGGCTAACCATACCAAGGCTAACCATACTAACCATACCCAGGCTAATCATACCCAGGCTAGCCATATCCAGGCTAACCATACTAACCATACCCAGGCTAGCCATACCAAGGCTAACCATACTAACCATACCCAGGCTAGTCATACCCAGGTTAGTCATTCCCAGGCTAACCATACTAACCATACCCAGGCTAGCCATACCCAGGCTAGTCATACCCAGACTAACCATAATAACCATACCCAGGCTAGCCATACCCAGACTAACCATACTAACCATACCCAGGCTAGTCATACCCAGGCTAGTCATACCCAGGCTAGTCATACCCAGGCTAGCCATACCCAGGCTAGTCATACCCAGGCTAGTCATACCCAGACTAACCAAACTAACCATACCCAGGCTAGCCATACCCAGACTAACCATACTAACCATACCCAGGCTAGTCATACCCAGGCTAGTCATACCCAGGCAAGTCATACCCAGGCTAGCCATACCCAGGCTAGTCATACCCAGACTAACCATACTAACCATACCCAGGCTAGCCATACCCAGACTAACCATACTAACCATACCCAGGCTAGTCATACCCAGGCTAGTCATACCCAGGCTAGCCATACCCAGGCTAGCCATACTAACCATACCCAGGCTAGCCATACTAACCATACCCAGGCTAACCATACCCAGGCTAGCCATACTAACCATACCCAGGCTAGCCATACCCAGGCTAGCCATACTAACCATACCCAGGCTAACCATACCCAGGCTAGCCATACTAACCATACCCAGGCTAGCCATACCCAGGCTAGCCATACTAACCATACCCAGGCTAGCCATACCCAGGCTAGCCATACTAACCATACCCAGGCTAGCCATACTAACCATACCCAGGCTAACCATACCCAGGCTAGCCATACCCAGGCTAACCATACTAACCATACCCAGGCTAGCCATACTAACCATACCCAGGCTAACCATACCCAGGCTAGCCATACCCAGGCTAACCATACTAACCATACCCAGGCTAGCCATACCCAGGCTAGTCATACCCAGACTAGTCATAATCAGACTAACCATACCCAGACTACCCATACTAACCATACCCAGGTTAGCCATACCCAGGCTAACCATACCCATACTAACCATACCCAGGCTAGTCATACCCAGGCTAGCCATACCCAGACTAACCATACTAACCATACCCCGGCTAGCCATACCCAGGCTAGTCATACCCAGGCTAGCCATACCCAGGCTAGTCATACCCAGGCTAGTCATACCCCGGCTAGTCATACCCAGGCTAGTCATACCCAGGCTAGCCATACCCAGGCTAGTCATACCCAGACTAACCATACTAACCATACCCAGGCTAGCCATACCCAGACTAACCATACTAACCATACCCAGGCTAGTCATACCCAGGCTAGTCATACCCAGGCTAGCCATACCCAGACTAACCATACTAACCATACCCAGGCTAGTCATACCCAGGCTAGCCATACCCAGGCTAGCCATACTAACCATACCCAGGCTAGCCATACTAACCATACCCAGGCTAACCATACCCAGGCTAGCCATACTAACCATACCCAGGCTAGCCATACCCAGGCTAGCCATACTAACCATACCCAGGCTAGCCATACCCAGGCTAGCCATACTAACCATACCCAGGCTAGCCATACTAACCATACCCAGGCTAGCCATACTAACCATACCCAGGCTAGCCATACTAACCATACCCAGGCTAGCCATACTAACCATACCCAGGCTAGTCATGTTTGGACCTTTTTTTTTACCCCCTTTTTCTCCCCAATTTCATGGTGTCCAATTGTTGTCTCATCGCTACAACTCTCGTACGGGCTCGGGAGAGACGAAGGTCGAAAGTCATGCGTCCTCCGAAACACAACCCAACCAAGCTGCACTGCTTCTTAACACAGCGCGCATCCAACCCGGAAGCCAGCCGCACCAATGTGTCGGAGGAAACACCATGCACCTGGCGACCTTGGTTAGCGTGCACTGTGCCCGGCCCGCCACAGTAGTCGCTGGTGCGCGATGAGACAAGGATATCCCTACCGGCAAAACCCTCCCTAACCCGGACGACTCTAGGCCAATTGTGCGTCGCCCCACAGACCTCCCGGTCGCGGCCGGTTGCGACAGAGCCTGGGCGCGAACCCAGAGTCTCTGGTGGCACAGCCCTTAACCACTGCGTCACCCGGGAGGCCTTGTTCAGTCCTTTTGAAGAACTCACTATGGTAAACTTCTTTAGATGTTGAGTGCAGTGCCACACGCCCATGGACCAGCTTAGCTCAGCTGGTTGTTGGAAAGGGACTGAAAGCAAATGGAGCAGACTGATTGTAGCTCAGAGGAGTGTGAATGTGGGACCCTGATCATGGGGACACTAGGGTGAGGAACAGTCATACATGGCCATCGGGACACTGATCATGGGGACACTAGGGTGAGGAGCAGTCATACATGGCCATCGGGACACTGATCATGGGGACACTAGGGTGAGGAGCAGTCCTACATGGCCATCGGGACACTGATCATGAGGACACTAGGGTGAGGAGCAGTCATACATGGCCATTGGGACACTGATCATGGGGACACTAGGGTGAGGAGCAGTCATACATGGCCATCGGGACACTGATCATGAGGACACTAGGGTGAGGAGCAGTCATACATGGCCATCGGGACACTGATCATGGGGACACTAGGGTGAGGAGCAGTCATACATGGCCATCGGGACACTGATCATGAGGACACTAGGGTGAGGAGCAGTCATACATGGCCATCGGGACACTGATCATGGGGACACTAGGGTGAGGAGCAGTCGTACATGGCCATCGGGCCATGGCCATCCTTGCTGTCCCCAGTCCACCTGGCCGTGCTGCTGCTCCAGTTTCAACTGTTCTGCCTGCGGCTATGGAATCCTGACCTGTTCACCGGACGTGCTACCTGTCCCATACCTATTATTTGACCATGCCGGTCATTTATGAACATTTGAACATCTTGGCCATGTTCTGTTATAATCTCCACCCGGCACAGCCAGAAGAGGACTGGCCACCCCTCATAGCCTGGTTCCTCTCTAGCTTTCTTCCTAGGTTTTGGCCTTTCTAGGGAGTTTTTCCTAGCCAACGTGCTTCAACACCTGCATTGCTTGCTGTTTGGGGTTTTAGGCTGGGTTTCTGTACAGCACTTTGGGATATCAGCTGATGTACGAAGGGCTATATATTTGATTTGATTTGATCGGGACACTGATCATGAGGGCACTAGGGTGAGGAGCAGCCATACATGGCCATTGGGACACTGGCGCCACAACATCACAAGATGACCCAAAAAAGGACTAGTGGGTTTGAAACTAACCTAACAACAACGTTAGTCAAATGTTCCTCTAATGCTTTAACCCCCATGGCTTCCATAGGTTTAACCTCCAGCTCATCTGCATGGCTGATCCTTAGAACGTTTTATGTGTTTAGATTCTACCCAATCTATCATGTCTCATAGAATTTGTCATTAAGACTTTTAAAATATGAAAATGTTGTTAATGGAAGCCTTCGATGTTGCTTTGAGAGTGAGGAAAAATAAGGAGCAACACTAATTGGCTCTTTGTTGAACCAGAACATGTGAAATGGTAAAAGAGAAATAGTCCTCCTCTCTGATGACTCCATCACCACAACATCAAGTCCAGATTCACCACATCAACCATGGAAGCAGAACGGATCTCAAAGCCCCTCCTGAAGTAGCAGACCATGGCTCTGTTTCAATAGCCACACTACTATCAACACTACTATACCATCTACTTCAAATTATGTCATGTATTGGCCATGAATTCTAAGTGGGGTGCTAGTATGGACATTGGGACCACAGGAGGTTGGTGACACCTTAATTGGGTAGGATGGACTTGTGGTAATGGCTGGAGCGGAATAGGTGGAATGGTATCAAATACACCAAACACATGGTTTCCATTATTATGAGCCGTCCTCCCCTCAGCAGCCAGGTCCTGCAGTCCATGTCCACTGGAGGCGAAGTCCACTTAGACCACTCCCACCCAGGCAGGAAGTAGAACCACTCCTGTACCACTCATTCAGGGACACTATGGGAATGTCATCCTTCCTAGTTCTTCAAAAGCTAAATCTCTGAGAAACACACAGATCAGACACAAGCTATATTGATATTGAACTTGAAGAGAAGTACCTGTGCTTGTAGAATAGATAAATGCATCTCAGGGAATGTTTTGCTAGACCTCTCTCTACAAGGTCAACACCTTCATAGAGCTCAGCCTCAACCGTGAAAACATCAACAATGTTTCCTCCAGTGAGCCGTTGAGACAGTTATTACAGCTGGGTGCCTCAGTGCAATAAAGTGGTATTTGTTGGTGCAGCAGGCTTTTATGATAAGACTGGACTGATTGAGGATAGGGCTCTGTGATAGAGGATAGATTGGGAAGATGGAGTCATAATTCTCTGAACAGATGGACCCAGCTCCTGAGACCATAGGGAGAATTGACCAATAAATACACACCTGTAAGTGTGCGCACACACACACACACACACACACACACACACACACACACACACACACACACACACACACACACACACACACACACACACACACACACAAGGAAGGCAGGCAATGAGGCAGGCATGCGGCATGCACACACACAAACACACGGACAGAGCTGGACACACACAGTTGGACAGTGCAGGACACACACATTTCATCAGGGAGCAGATGCCATGAAAATAGACCCAGGAAAGAACAAAATGCTATCACTCGCTACTAATGATCCTGAACATGACAGATGCATTCCTCTGCTTGACACTTCTCAACACCTCTCATCTCATCCATATGGAGCACCCATATGCACAGTCACACCACACATGCATCACAGTGTACACAGGTGTACATCCACAACAAGCTACACAAACCTTCACATCTCAATCTTTTAACACGCTCCTCGCATGAGACCCAACATAATGTACATTTCAAGGAGATAACAAAATGACGGTCCCTGGCTTGGATTCTGAATGCATACACCTATACATAGTTAGTCCATTTTGACACAGGGGACGAAGGAAAGAGAGATGGGGGAACGAGGTACGCTTCCAACTGGAATAGGGTGTGTAGGAGCTGGAGCCCAAATCTCCCCCCATCATCATCATCATCATTATCTTCATCATCACCTCAGAGTTGGCATACCATCAGTTACACCCTCCAGCTCTCTGACATATCAGTCAACCTCCTCATCCCCCACCACAGCAGCAGTATCCCAGCTCTGATCACCCACATCACACAGAGAATTCACCAGCAGGGCAGTTCTCCCCTGATTCTCCTTCTCCTCCCAGCAATCAACACAGAAAAATCATTCTGGATCGGTTCCCTGGGAGAATCACTCACACAAGATCCTGAACATCATTCCCACTTCGCCTGACTCCCAGCAGCATCGCTCTCACATGCACAGCTTTCATCCTCTATAATTTCTCTTAGCGCCGCCCCCGTGAGACAGACCCTCTCCGATATCCACCCCCCCCAACCCAACTTCAACCACCCTACCGCTCTGAGACCCCTCTCCCGGTCTCCAACTCATCCACCCAGCAGACAGATAGAAAGGATGAGAAAAGAGCCGTCTACTGTACGCACGCTGACGATCCTCTCGGAGGTGCCCCCTCGGGAGACAGTGGTCCCGTTGAGTCCCACCAGAGAGGGAAGTGTCTGGGACATCCAGTTGGTCACCATGGCCATGGTGCTGAGCACCGCCCCGATCTTCAGCAGCGGCACGCTCATTTTGCCTGTCCCCCCACCTCCACACTGCTCCGTGCTCCTCAGCCCCTACCGCCCCTCTGCCCTGCACTCTTCCACCCCACTCTGCCTGCCTGCACCGGGACCAGTTAGTCAGCCAGGCAGGAGCAGAGAACCAGGCGGACAGGCAGTTAGCCAGAGACACAGCCCCAGCACGGTGGCTCTCTCCTCAGCCCAGGGAAGATACTAGAGCAGCACTGATAACCACAGACCTAGGCTTAGTCAGTCAGTCAGCCAGCGGTAGAACCAAAGAGCGGGGCAGAGGACAGGAGCTCACATCCAGCAGCAGCATCACACTGGGTTTATCTGTCTGAGAGCAACTGCCTGCCAGAGCCTCTCTCTCCCTCGCTCGCTCTCTCTCAAGATACAGAGCTGCGCATTGGCTGCCTCCCTCTCTCCTCCCCTCCCTAGCTGCCTCTCTCTCTCTCTCTCTCAATCCCCTCCCTAGCTGCCTCTCTCTCTCTCTCTCTCTGCCCTCCCTAGCTGCCTCTTTCTCTCTCTCTCCTCCCCTCCCTAGCTGCCTCTCTCTCTCGCTCTCTCTCTCTCTCCCCTCCCCTCCCCTCCCCTCCCCTCCCCTCCCCTCTCTAGCTGGCTCTCTCTCTCCCTCTTCCCCTCCCTAGCTGGCTCTCTCTCTCTACTCCCTGGCTGCCTCCCTCTCTCTCGTTCCCTCCCTGGCTGCCTCCCTCTCTCTCGTCCCCTCCCTGGCTGCCTCTCTCTCTCTCGTTCCCTCCCTGGCTGCCTCCCTCTCTCTCCACCCCTCACTGGCTGCCTCCCTCTCTCTCGTCCCCTACCTGGCTGCCTCCCTCTCTCTCGTCCCCTCCCTGGCTGCCTCCCTCTCTCTCGTCCCCTCCCTGGCTGCCTCCCTCTCTCTCGTTCCCTCCCTGGCTGCCTCCCTCTCTCTCGTTCCCTCCCTGGCTGCCTCCCTCTCTCTCGTTCCCTCCCTGGCTGCCTCCCTCTCTCTCGTTCCCTCCCTGGCTGCCTCCCTCTCTCTCGTCCCCTCCCTGGCTGCCTTCCTCTCTACTCCCTGGCTGTCAGCGTCTCCTCCCTTACTCCAGCCTTTCTTTATATGCTTTACGTCCCTCCTTTCTTTTTAATCTCTCCCTCTCTTTCACGCCTTCTATCGCAATTCTCTCCTGACTCTTTAGCATGTTCATTGAAAAGCACACAGTCACAGAGAGAGACAATGACACTGTGGAGGGAGGCTGCAAGGGTGTGTAGATGAGTGCAGACAAGACAGGACAGGACATTCAGTGTTCAACACCATGACTGTGTTGGGTTCCATTACTCTGTCCATCTCACAGTTAGCCTGCAGCCTGTTCAGAGGCATCACCTCATATACATCCCCCTCTCTACTCAGATGGACTGGAGGAGGAGGAGGAGGAGGAAGATACAAGCAGGGTGGGTATTAATGAGGAAGATGAGGGAGAGGAAGAAGAGGGAGAGGAAGAGAAGGAGCAGGCTGCATGCTGATGGTATAATGAAGAAGAGGATGAGGGTGAGGAAGAAGAGGCAAGCAGGGTGGGTATTAATGAGGAAGAGGAGGGAGAGGAAGAAGAGGAGGAAGAGAAGGATGGCGAGGTGGGTATTAATGTGGAAAGAAGTGGAAGAGGCTGCATGGTGAGATGGACATAAGGAGGAAGAGGATAAAAATTAGGGAGAGGAGGAGGTGTAAGTAGGCATTCTTGTCAGGGTATTAATGAGGAAGAGGAGGAGTGAGTAGGCAGGATGTGTGGGATGGGTATTAATGAGGAAGAGGAATGAGGTGTTCCAGCCCACAGCTCCTCTTCTCCTCCTCTCCTCTTCTCTTCTCCTGACAGCCCATCAGTTACCCCTCCTGACTATTCCTTAATCACCCTGTAATATGCACTCTCAACCGCTACAGCCCCGCTCGCCACACACACACACACACACACACACACACACACACACACACACACACACACTGCTATCTTTTAACTCAAGCTGAACGAACCCCCTCTCTCAAAGTACTGGCCATGCGAGGAGCGTTCTGTGTGGACCTAACTAACTAAATGAGTTGATGAAATAGAAAGTTAATCAATAATAGGGAGGTAATTATAGAAGTGGAGAAAATTGGAAGCCTAATGGATCTGACTGTGAAATGAAGTAGGAATTAAGAGGCTTTTCATGGAGCAAAATGGCTGCCATGTCGTGCATCACCAAGGTGGGTGTTACAGAGTGGGGGTGGTAGAGTGAGTATGTGGAAACCATGCAAAGCAGTTGATTATCATCATTGTCATCAGGTGGTGGTTGTTATCATCATTACTTTCTTTTGTTTTTGTGAAAGTGTTTCTTGAACCAGGCAATAGTGTCATGTTTCAGAACTTCTGCTTACTCTGCCCATAGAAGATGGTGTCAATTTACCCTGTAGGGATTATGCATCAGCATCAAATTACCTTCTAAAACAGCAGCCACTCATAATGATGACAGACTGCCTGGGTATGACAGTATGCCCATGTCATCTCCTCTCCTCTTTGTGTATGGTGACTGATTGATCTTGTCAGACAAGCCTCTCCTACCCAGATACCGACACTGGGCAGGGGCTGGGTTGGGGCTGGATGGATGGTGAGTGATATGGGGTTTGCTGTGTAGGGCCATGGGTTGACATGTTATGAGAGGAGACAGCTTGCTGAGCTCCATCCAAGACATGTCAGGCCTCCTCAGCTCACCTACTTGCTCTCTCTCTCCCACTCTGCCTCTCCAGCCTATTGCTGTGACAAGGCTGCCCTCAAGTGGCCAGTAGGAGCATTACAGCTGTTCAGCTCACGCCCATTTGCTTGAGGCCAATCAGCCTTTGACATTTACTGCCTCGCTGGTGTTAACCCGATGGTGGTGACACACGATTGTCACAGTTTAGTATCATGATGGCATGTCAAGGAATAATTGAGTTACACATCCTCTCTTTACAATAATCTGTTGTAATGGTTCTATATTCACTATGCTTTCCCTTCTAGGCTGTCGTATGACGCATTTATACATGTAGCTAGATTATTCACAGATCACACACACACACACACACACACACACACATACACACACACACACCACACACAGAGTTCACTGCAGGATCCTTACCTTACCCTGGACATGAAAGAGTAAAAGATCACAGCAAAGCAGACAGAAGTACCCCTAGTCTAGTTGAACCTGAGTATGAGTGGGCTGGGAATTGCCAGGGACCTCACAATACGATATTATCCTGATATGGTGACTGGTAGCCTAGAGGTTAGAGTGTTGGGCCAGAAACCCAACGGTTGCTAGTTCAAATCCTTGAGCAGACAGAGTAAAAAATCTGTTTATGTGCCCTTGAGAAAGGCACTTAATCCTAATTGTTGATAATGGTTCATGCTGGCTGTGATCCCACTGTCTCAGGGATATGCAAAAAACACATTTCCATTTCATACATGCATATAATACACACTTGTACATGTGTGGAACAGGACTAATGTAAGCACCCATTACATTATTATTACTTAGGTGCCGATACAATATGTATGTGATTCGATACTGCGATTTTATTGTGATTTGATGTTCCAAAAATATTGCTCACTATGTGCAGACAGTGGCGGTCGGTGCCGTTTATGATGAGGGAGGACGAATTTAAATGTTTTTATGAGCATGGCCTTATTTATATTACAGCATATTGGATAACTGTCATTCATACTTCACCCAGCTCAACGTAATATGGATAGGCTTAGGCTACTACATGTAGGCGCACAGGTCCAGAGAAATCAGAGTAATGAAGGTGACAGACAGTGACACATTCAATACTGCCTTGCACACTCTTGCCTACATCTAGCTGATCTAGGTTGTAATCATTAGTCCAACAGTTGCAGATGAGAGTTTCTATTGGACATATTCAGGTATGTTTATTCCCGTTTTGTTCCGTTTGCTTCCGTTTAAGAAAGGCTTTTCAACAGAATCGGCAGAATGAATACACCCCTGATCGATGTAGCCTATATATACTCTGAACAAAAATATAAAAAGCAACACGCAACAATTTCAAAGATTTTACTGAGTTACAGTTTATTTAACCTGTTGAGTGTAGGGGGCAGTATTTTGATGCTTGGATGAAAAACGTACCCAAATTAAACTGCCTATTTCTCAGGCCCAGAAGCTAGAATATGCATATATATGCAGATTAGGATAGAAATCACTCTAAAGTTTCAAAAATGGTCAAAATATTGTCTGTGAGTATAACAGAACTGATATTGCAGGCGAAAACCTGAGGAAAATCCAACTAGGAAGTGCCTCTTATTTTGAAAGCTCCCTGTTCCATTGCATGCCTTCCCTCCATTTAAAGCACATATGTCAGAGTCAAGGCCCGCGGGCCACATCCGGCCCGCAAGAAGGTTTTTTACGGCCCCTGGGATGATCTTGATTTATTATTAGAACCGGCCCGCAGCAAGCCGGCAGCCCGCAGATCTTTTACACGCACCAATACTACATTTCCCACAATGCAAAGGTGACGCACCGAGCAGTAGGCTGCTTCATTTCAATATTTATTGGCACAGCAGTCGTCAGCATCACAGTAAAATTAACTTTCAGATACCCATCAAAAATGGCAAAACGGAAGGTGGATACTGAGAACCGGGGGTTTCAAACAAGGTGGGAGTCGGAGTATATGTTCACGAAGGTAGCTGGAAAACCTGTGTGTCTTCTGTGTGGAGAAAGTGTGGCGGTACTGAAAGAGTATAATCTGAGACGACATTATGAAACGAAACACGCGGACACACACGCGGACGCAACTGTCAAGGCCAGTTTTATTTTGGCAGAAGAGATCGCTAAATCAGCCCGGCCATTTACGGAGGGGGATTTCATCAAAAACTGCATGATTAAAGTTTGTGACGAAGTTTGCCCAGAAAAAAGGCAACTCTTTTTAAATGTGAGTCTGAGCAGAAACACCATTGCCGAGAGAGTAGACCAGTTGTCCATCAATCTAAAAGAGCAGCTTGTGAAAAAGGGAAAAGATTTTATTGCATATTCCTTGGCTGTGGATGAGAGCACCGACATTTCTGACATTGCCCAGTTGTCAATTTTCATCCGCGGAGTGGACTCCAACCTAAGCGTGACAGAGGAGTTTTTGGCTTTACGTCCTATGCATGGCACAACTACGGGGCATGATTTGTATGAAGAGGTGTCAAGATGTGTAAATGAGATGGAGCTGCCTTGGGAAAAACTTGTGGGTTTGACAACCGACGGAGCACCTGCGATGTGTGGACACAGGAGCGGACTGGTGGCGAAGATACGGGAAAAGATGCAAGAGGAAAACGCGACAGGTGAGCTGACAGCTTATCATTGTATCATACACCAGGAAGCGTTGTGCGGTAAAGCCTTGAAAATGGAGCATGTAATGAGCATCATCACGCGCACAGTTAACTTTATCAGAGCCAAAGGTTTGAATCACCGCCAGTTCAAGGCATTTCTGACGGAGTTAGAAACGGAGCATGGTGATTTGCCTTATCACACAGAGGTGCGATGGCTAAGCCAGGGAAAGGTGCTTCAAAGATGTTTCGAGCTTCGTGAGGAGATTTGTCTGTTCTTGGACAGCAAAGGGAAAGACACAACACAACTCCGAGACGAAATGTTTCTGTGTGAAATGGCTTTTCTGTGTGACATTACGAGTCATCTGAATGCAATAAACTTGCAGCTGCAGGGTCGGGATCGTGTCATCTCTGATATGTACAGTACAGTGAAGGCATTTAAAACCAAACTGACTCTGTGGGAGACGCAGATGCGGAAAGAAAATTTGAGCCACTTTCCCAGCTGCCAGACCATGAAAGAGAAGCTCTCTACCAGTGCGTTCCCGAGCACACAGTTGGCTGATAAAATAGGTATGCTTGCCGCTGACTTTCGACGCCGATTTGCTGACTTTGAAGCACAAAAAAGCAGGTTGGAACTGCTCGGTAACCCATTTGCTGTTGACGTGGAAAGCTCACCACCAAACCTCCAAATGGAGTTGATTGACCTCCAATGCAATGATGCACTGAGGGCAAAATATGCGGCAGTGGGTGCTGCGGAGTTCGCCCGTTTCCTCCCCGGCACAATGCCCCAGCTGCGCATCCAGGCTGCTCAAACGTTGTCTATGTTTGGCAGCACATACCTGTGTGAACAACTGTTTTCTTTGATGAACCTGAACAAAACATCACACAGAAGTCGACTTACTGCTGAACACCTCCACTCAATTCTGAGGATTTCTTCAGCTCAGAGCCTTACCCCGAACATTGATGAACTTGTGGAAAAGATGGGACACCACCAAGTATCACCCTCAACCTCAAACAAGTGAACATTACTGTGCAATCACATATTTAGAGTTTTTACTCAGTTCAAGTTTAAAAGTTAAAATTTAATATTTGTTTTCACTGCATGTTACTTCTCCTTAAACAAAGTGTTGTTTTTGATTAATAGATTTTTGCACTTTATTTTTTTGTATTTCAATCCAATTATATTTTAAAAATATTTCAGTTGAGTGGATGATAGAAAATTGCTATTATTGTTTTTTCTTTGAAGTAAATTTAGCCCACTTTTGCTAAAATAGAAAATATAGTCTACTGATGGTGCCTTGAATACCGGTTTCTTTCATTTAATGTTCATGTTATGGGGATATTTATATAAAGGAAATTTGTCTTTTGTGTCTGTTGAAAATTAAAGATTACTGACAGAGCCATAAGAAAATATTGCTTTATTTATCTGATCATATTGTAATATATTTGTTAGGTTTTCAGTAGGTTCAATTAGGTTCACTAGACTATATGCGTCATTTAAAAATTTTTCAATGAACATTCGAACAGTCCGGCCCTCGTCTTGTAGCTGATTTTTTTATTTGGCCCTCCGTCCATTTGACTTTGACACCCCTGATTTAAAGGGATATCAACCAGATTCCTTTCCCTATGGCTTCCACATGGTCTGAACAGTCTTTAGACATAGTTTCAGGCTTTTATTCTGAAAAATGAGCGAGAAAGACCACATCGCGTCATTGGATGGCTGGGTGCCAGCAGCGTTTTGCATGCGCCAACAGAGTGGAGCAGACATTTTCTCTCTCATTCCTATTGAAAAAGCTAAGGTCCGGTTGAAATATTATCGATTATATATTGTAAAAACAACCTGAGGATTGATTATATATATTTTTTGACATGTTTCTACAAACTTTACGGATACTATTTGGAATTTTTGTCTGCCCCCTCGTGACTGCTCGGGATTTCTGAACATAACACGCCAACCAAACGGAGGTATTTTGGATATAAAAATAATCTTTATGGAACAAAAGGAACATTTATTGTGTAACTGGGAGTCTCGTGAGTGCAAACATCCGAATATCATCAAAGGTAAGCGATTAATTTTATTGCTTTTCTGACTTTCGTGACCAATCTACTTTGCTGCTAGCTGTTTGTAATGTTTTGTCTGCTGAGAGAGATGTCCTTACATAAACGCTTGGTATGCTTTTGCCGAAAAGCTTTTTTGAAATCTGATACTCCGGGTGGATTAACAACAAGGTAAACTGTGTTTTGCTATATTGCACTTGTGATTTCATGAAAATTAAACATTTTTAGTAATTTAATTTGAATTTGGCGCTCTGCAATTCAGCGGATGTTGACAAAAATTATCCCGCTAACGGGATTGGTGCATCAAGAAGAAAAGGAAATCAGTCAATTTAAATAACTGAATTAGGCCCTAATCTATGGATTTCACATGACTGAGAATACAGATATGCATCTGTTGGTCACAGATACCTTTAAAAAAAGGTAGGGTTCTGGATCAGAAGGTAGGGTTGTGGATCAGAAAACCATCAGTATCTGGTGTGACCACCATGTCCCTCATGCAGCGCGACACAGCTCCTTCATATAAGTTGATCAGGCTGTTGATTGTGGCCTGAGGAATGTTTTCCCACTCCTCTTCAATGGCTGTGTGAAGTTTCTGGATATTGGTGGAACAGGCTGTCGCACACGTAAATCTACAGCATCCCAAACATGCTCAATGGGTGACATGTCTGGTGAGTATGCAGACCATGGAAAAACTGGGACATGTTACAGCTTCCAGGAATTGTGTACAGATCCTTGTGACATGGGGCCGTGCATAATCACGCTGAAACACGAGGTGATGGCGGCGAATGAATGGCACGACAATGGGCCTCAGGATCTTGTCACGGTATCTCTGTGCATTCAAATCAATAAAATGCAATTGTGTTCGTTGTCCGTAGCTTATGCCTGCCTATACCGTAACCCCAACACCACCATGGGGCACTCTGCTCACAACGTTGACATCAGAAAACCGCTTGCCCACACGATGCCATACAAGCTGTCTGCCTTCTGGCCGGTACAGTTGAAACCCAGGATTAATCTGTGTAGAACACCCTTCTCCAGCGTGCCTGTGGCCATCGAAGGTGAGCATTTGCCCACTGAAGTCGGTTACGACGCTGAACTGCAGAGTCAGGGGAAGACCCTGGTGAGGACGGCGAGCATACAGTTTCTGACAGTTTGTGCAGAAATTATTTGTTTGTGCACAACCACAGTTTCATCAGCTGTCCGGGTTACTGGTCACAGACGATCTCGCAGATGAAGAAACCGGATGTGGAGGTCCTGGGCTGGACTGGTTACATGTGGTCTAAGGTTGTGAGGCTGGTTGGACGTACTGCCAAATTCTCTAAAACAACGCTGGAGGCATCTTATTGTAGAGAAATTCACTTTAAATTATCTGGCAACAGCTCTGGTGGACATTGCTGCAGTCAGCAGGCCAATTGCATGCACCCTCAAAACTTAAGGCATTGTGTTGTCTGACAAAACTACACATTTTAGAGTGCCTTTGGATCATCTTGGCAAAGGAGAAATGTTCTCTAACAGCGATGTAAACAAGTTTGTGCATAACATTTGAGAGGAATAAGCTTTTTGTGCTTGTCTAGAAATTTGGGGATCTTTTATTTCAGCTGATGAAACATGGGACCAACGCTTTACATGTTGCGTTTATATTTTTGTTCAGTATAATTCCTTCTCTCCTCCTGTCACCTTTTCCCTTCGCTTGTGGACTTCAGTGCACAATACAACAGCTGTTTGTGAACACCTTGACAAGCCAAACTTTCCTATCATAACCGCAACACACAGCCGTCATCGTTGCCCCCATATTAATGTCATAGTCAACATAGCTACTAGAACTAACACATTAGTAAACCCGCTACAATCATACAGTACAGCAAGCAGTTTAGCAGTTAAACTGGCGGGTCCCGGTGGCAGCTCTTAGAAGAGTTCTATTTTTGGAAAGCCATAGCCAGCTAGCTTACAAAGCAACCCTCTGTTTGAACCGTGTGTTTGAGTAGGCTAAACTAGATAGTTACATTCGCTAGCCAAGTAAGTGAAAGTGAAAGTAAAACTTAAATACTATGAAATAAGACTCTCTCTCTCTTCTCGCTTCTCCTGTTCAACTATTGTCTTTCTCTGTCTTTGAGTGAACTACATTTTGTGGATTGCAGTGCTAGCTAGCTGTAGCTTATGCTTTCAGTGCTAGATTAATTCTCTGATCCTTTGATTAGGTGGACAACATATCAGTTCATGCTGAAGAGCTCTGATAGGTTGAAGGATGTCCTCTGGAAGTTATCATAATTACTGTGTAAGTCTATGGAAGGGGGTGAGAACCCAGAGGAGGACAGGAGCTGACTGTCCTCTGGCTACACCATGGTGCTACCATACAGAGTGCTGCTGAGGCTACTGTAGACCTTCATTACTATTACCTTCATTACTAAACAGTGTGTTAATCAATTATTTGGTGACGTGAATATAATTAATATATTTTGATCAAAAAAGTTAAACTTTTGTAATGTTTCACTTGACATTTTTCTGATATTCACTGAGGAGGATGGTCCTCCCCTTCCTCCTCTGAGGAGCCTCCACTGGCTGCAGAGAGAGAAGAGAGAGCATGATAAAATAAGTTGATCAATAACGTAAATAAAAGTGCTGAAAACATGTTGGCTCACTATTTGAAAATAGTTTTGGGGTTACGTATTGAGTGTAATACAGCATGTGTAAGCAACACATCATACATATGTTAGTGTCCATGGCCACCGGATGGCAGCAAAAGGTTTAAAGAGATGATTTAAATAAAGAGACAAATGTATCACTGACAACTATACAATACAGTATCTCACCTTGTGATACTAGTACATGTTTCTACAGAACGGATCTACCGAATCATTACTGATCTCTAGTTTGTAAGACAGATATGCAAGATGAACTAGACACAGTTTTGGGGGAAGCAAGATTTACTGGGAACATAATAACATCTGCCATATCTATTAGAGGAGAATCAATGCATTTCAGTAAACCCACTGTCAGACTAAAGTTTGCACTAGTATGATCCGACAAGCTTTAAGCAAATATTGTCTCACGTCTGGAGTACTGCAACTCGCTGTTGGCTGGGCTGCCCGCTTGTGCCATCAAACCCCTGCGACTTATATAGAACTCCACAGCCCGCCTGGTGTTCAACCTTACCAAGTTCTCCCATGTCACCCTGCTCCTCCACACACTCCACTGGATTCCAGTCAAAGCTCGCATCCTCTACAAGACCATGGTGCTTGCCTACGGAGCAGCAAGAGGACCCTGATTCTGCCACCTCTTGTCTCTTGGGCAGTTCCCGCTCAGCCCAGTCCAAGCTCTTCTCTGTCCTGGCACCCCAATGGTGGAACCAGCTTCCCCCTGAGAGTCCCTGCCCATCTCCCAAAAACATAAAACATCTGATACTCTACCTCTTCAAAGAGTATATTAAACTATTCCCCCCCCCAAATCTTTTTTTTTTTTAATTATGCCTTTTGTAAACTAACACTTGCACCCGACAGCCCATCCCACCCATCTCTACTGTTAGCTACTTGATTGAGTACAAATGTACTATGACTGTGACATGGGGTTGTCCCACCAAGCTATCTTAACATGAATGTATCTTAACATGACTGTATCTTAGTGTAGCCGATGTGAAATGGCTAGCTAGTTAGCGGGGGTGCGCGCTGGTGGCGTTTCAATCGGTGACGTCACTTGGTCTGAGACCTTGAAGTAGTGGTTCCTCTTGCTCTGCAAGGGCCGTGGCTTTTGTGGAGCGATGGGTAACGATGCTTCGTGTCCCTGGTTCGCGCCCAGGTCGGGGCGAGGGTGTCATACCCTGGTCAAAGTATTTTGTGTTTATCTTCATTTATTTTGGTCAGGCCAGGGTGTGGCATGGGTTTTTGTATGTGGTGTGTTGGGATTGTAGCTTAGTGGGGTGTTCTAGTGAAGTCTATGGCTGTCTGAAGTGGTTCTCAATCAGAGGCAGGTGTTTATCGTTGTCTCTGATTGGGAACCATATTTAGGCAGCCATATTCTTTGGGTGTTTTGTGGGTGATTGTCCTTAGTGTCCTCTGTGTTAGTTTGCACCAGTTTAGGTTGTTTCGGTTTTCAAATTAAGTTTATTGTTTTTGTATTGATTCGTGTTTACGTTGTTTTATTAAACATGAATCTCAATAGCCACGCCGCATTTTGGTCCGATCCTTGCTACACCTCCTCGTCCGAAGAGGAGATAGAAGAAAGCCGTTACAGAATCACCCACCACAACAGGACCAAGCGGCGTGGTAACGGGCAACGGCAAAAGCAGCAGCAGGAGAAGGAACAGAGGCAGCAGCAGCAGGAGCAGCAGCAGCAGTGGGAGAGGCTGCACTACTTGGAGAAATGGACTTGGGAGGACGAATTAGACGGAAGCAAACTCCCTGTGCTTACCGGGGGGCTAGAGAGACCGGGCAGGCACCGTGTTATGCTGTGGTGCGCACGGTGTCTCCAGTGCGGGTGCATAGCCCGGTGCGGTCTATTCCAGCTCCGTGTATCGGCCGGGCTAGAGTGAGCATCGAGCCAAGTGCCATGAAGCCGGCTCTACGCATCTGGTCCCCAGTGCGTCTCCTTGGGCCGGCTTACATGGCACCAGCCTTGCGCTCGGTGTCTCCGGTTCGCCTGCATAGCCCAGTGCAGGCTATTCCACCTCGCCGCACTGGCAGGGCGACCGAGAGCATTCAACCAGGTAAGGTTGGGCAGGCTCGGTGCTCAAGAGCTCCAGTGCGCCTGCACGGTCCGGTCTATCCAGTACCACCTCCACACCCCAGCCCTCCGGTAGCAGCTCCCCGCACCAGGCTTCCTGCGCGTGTCCTCGGCCCAGTACCACCAGTGCCAGCACCACGCATCAGGCCTACAGTGCGCCTCGCCTGTCCAGCGCTGCCAGAGCCTTCCTCCTCTTCAGCGCTGCCGGAGTCTCCCGCCTGTTTAGCGCTGCCAGAGCCTTCCGCTTCTACAGCGCTGCCGGAGTCTCCCGCCTGTTCAGACCTGCCAGTCTGCAAGGAGCTGCCAGTCTGCAAGGAGCTGCCAGTCTGCAAGGAGCTGCCAGTCTGCAAGGAGCTGCCAGTCTGCAAGGAGCTGCCAGTCTGCATAGAGCTGCCAGTCTGCAAGGAGCCGCCAGAGCTGCCAGTCTGCAGGATGCCGCCAAAGCTGCCAGTCTGCAAGGAGCCGCCAGGGCCGCCAGTCAGCATGGAGCAGCCAGGGCCGCCAGTCAGCATGGAGCAGCCAGGGCCGCCAGTCAGCATGGAGCAGCCAGGGCCGCCAGTCAGCATGGAGCAGCCAGAGTTGCCAGTCAGCATGGAGCAGCCAGAACTGCCAGTCAGCCAGACTCTTCCAGATCTGCCAGTCAGCCAGACTCTTCCAGATCTGCCAGTCAGCCAGACTCTTCCAGATCTGCCAAACTCTTCCAGATCTGCCAGTCAACCAGACTCTTCCAGATCTGCCAGTCAACCAGATCCGCCAGTCAGCCAGGATCTGCCAGAACCACCAGCTAGCCAGGATCTGCCGGATCCAACTACCTGCCTGAGCTTCCTCTCAGTGCTGAGCTTCCTCTCAGTGCTGAGCTTCCTCTCAGTCCCGAGCTTCCTCTCAGTCCCGAGCTTCCCCTCAGTTCCGAGCTTCCCCTCAGTCCCGAGCTGCCCCTCAGTCCCGAGCTGCCCCTCAGTCCCGAGCTGCCCCTCAGTCCCGAGCTGCCCCTCAGTCCAGTGGGGTTCTGGGTGAGGACTACTAGGCCATGGTCGGCGGCGAGGGTGGACTATCCTGGGACGCGAGGAGGAGGGACTAAGACTTTGATAGAGTGGGGTCCACGTCCCGCGCCGGAGCCGCCACCATGGACAGACACCCACCCGGACCCTCCCTATTGTTTTGATGTGCGTCCGGGAGTCCGCACCTTGGGGGGGGGGGGGTTCTGTCACGCCCTGGTCAAAGTATTTTGTGTTTATCTTCATTTATTTTGGTCAGGCCAGGGTGTGGCATGTGTTTTTGTATGTGGTGTGTTGGGATTGTAGCTTAGTGGGGTGTTCTCGTGAAGTCTATGGCTGTCTGAAGTGGTTCTCAATCAGAGGCAGGTGTTTATCGTTGTCTCTGATTGGGAACCATATTTAGGCAGCCATATTCTTTGGGTGTTTTGTGGGTGATTGTCCTTAGTGTCCTCTGTGTTAGTTTGGACCAGTTTAGGCTGTTTCGGTTTTCACATTACGTTTATTGTTTTTGTATTGATTCGTGTTTACGTTGTTTTATTAAACATGAATCTCAATAGCCACGCCGCATTTTGGTCCGATCCTTGCTACACCTCCTCGTCCGAGGAGGAGATAGAAGAAAGCCGTTACAGGACGTAAAAGTCTATACTGTTACATTAACAAGAATGTATCTTAACATGAATGCACTAACTGTCAGTTGCTCTGGATAAAAAAGTCTGCTAAATGACTAAAATGTCAAATGTAATGTAAAGCCATTCTGACAATTTACCTCCTTTTCCCTTTCTCTCCATTTCTCTACTCTACTCTCCTCCTTTTCTCTCCATTTCTCTACTCTCCTCCTTTTCTCTCTCTACTCTCCTCCTTTTCTCTCCACTCTCCTCCTTTTCTCTCCATTTCTCTACTCTCCTCCTTTTCTCTCTCTACTCTCCTCCTTTTCTCTCCATTTCTCTACTCTACTCTCCTCTTCTCTCCATTTCTCTACTCTACTCTCCTCCTTTTCTCTCCATTTCTCTACTCTACTCTCCTCCCTTTCTCTCCATTTCTCTACTCTACTCTCCTCCCTTTCTCTCCATTTCTCTACTCTACTCTCCTCCTTTTCTCTCCATTTCTCTACTCTACTCCTCCTTTTCTCTCCATTTCTCTACTCTACTCCTCCTTTTCTCTCCATTTCTCTACTCTACTCTCCTCCTTTTCTCTCCATTTCTCTACTCTACTCTCCTCCTTTTCTCTCCATTTCTCTACTCTCCCTTTCTCTCCTTTTCTCTCTTTCTCTACTCTCCTCCCTTTCTCTACTCTCATTCTCCCTTTCTCTCAATTTCTCTACTCTCCTCCATTTCTCTCTCCACTCTCCTCCATTTCTTTACTCTCCTTCTCTCTATCTCTCGTCTTTCTCTATATTTTTCCCAGACTTTATTTTTCTCTACTGACCTTCTTTCGCTCTCTCCTCTCGCTCCCCCCCTCCCCCTGCCTGGCTACCCAAACTTCTTGCTAGGCCAAACGCCACGCCCACTGACAGTTTCTTATCCACAATGAGTCTGGATCTGAGTACCTACCTTACAATTTCTAGAACGCAAACACATTCTAACCATTCTGATTGGTCCCATAAACCGATGGATTGGGTCAGAGCCAGAACACACGTGGGTAAAGCGATGTTTGAAAAATCTGTCATTGGCTTTGATACTCTGATTGGTAAGAGATGATCCAATCGCTGATGACATTGGTTTGTACAGCACCCATGATTTTGACGTCAGCACAAACGGCTTCAACTATGGCAATCTCAGACTGAAGGACAGTATGTAGCAAACAGAGCAGAGGAATAACTCAATTTGAGTCGTCAGGCAATCCCCCCTCTCGCCCACTCTCTCCCTTCCTGTCTCTCTCTGCCCTGTGGCCATGGTGAAATGGCATCACATCTCCGCATTCTACTTGTGTCCTGTAGGCCTCTCATTCCTTCTATTTCTGTCCAGAGCTCTTAAACTCTCATTAATGATATTAACCATATTCTCTCACATCCACAAATACATGTCTGCATACATACTTTACATATCACTACAGCCAACTCACGTCTTTTGATGTCTTCCCACATGCAACGAGACTAAATAGGATGATACACATCTAATGAAAAATTCCATTGTAGTCGTTGCCCATGGCGATTTTCTATAAAGGGCATTTTTAATCAGTTCCTACTGTGAGGATGCCCACCAACAACAAGAAATGGCAGTCTCTGTGTATCGCCCATGGAGGGCAGCAAAGCACTGCTGAGCCCCGAGCTATAAACTGTCTGAGACAACACTCAATACTGCCTCGCTGCGGATTAGACTGCAGACAACTGCATCGACCACACGTATTGACACATGCACCATGAACACAGCTTCTGTCCAGCTCCACTCTCTGTCAGTCATAGCTTGAATATCACCTCACACTTTTGTTGAAACAAACTCAATCCAAGCAACAGTACTAGAGACCAAGGCCTTGTCCAAAATGGTATCCTATTCCCCATGGGCCCTGATCAAAAGTAATGCACTATTTAAAAAATAGGGTGCCATTTGGCCACATCCCAACACTCATTACCACAGCTAACAGCTGCAGTATAGCTAAGAGCTAGTCCTACTGTGTAAGATATGAATGGTTTGAATGGTTTCATTCTAAGAATACTGCCTATTTATTATGAGTCATAATGCATTCGATGAGATCACAGCCATGGAGGTCCACTTGCCTTCCTAGGAAATCACGATCAACATCAGTCCAAACTAAGCATGATCTCATTTCCATGGCAATGGTTTCAAATGGCATGAATATAGCCAAAGTTCAGAGAGGATGGCATGCTTGGTGAGTTAAGACGGAGTGGATATTGAACTATCCCTATGGGGTTAACAACCGTGGCATTTAAAACCACACAGGGACCACAAGGGGACCATGCTTACATGCATCATGCATTGACCCCTGCAACCACATCATATTGAACTCATTCAATAATGCAAGCAGCGAAATGTCACCGCAAAGGAAGTGCAGTCATGTCACACGTAGACCGCAAAGCATCAACTGATATGATATGACAAGACATTGTATGCAGCTGACATGTAGACCATACATTTAACGTGTATGTATGTATGTATGTACGTACGTACGTACGTACAGTGGGGAGAACAAGTATTTGATACACTGCCAATTTTGCAGGTTTTCCTACTTACAAAGCATGTAGAGGTCTGTAATTTTTATCATATGTACACTTCAACTGTGAGAGACGGAATCTAAAACAAAAATACAGAAAATCACATTGTATGATTTTTAAGTAATTAATTAGCATTTTATTGCATGACATAAGTATTTGATCACCTACCAACCAGTAAGAATTCCGGCTCTCCCAGCCCTCCTGTTCTCCACTCATTACCTGTATTAACTGCACCTGTTTGAACTCTTTACCTGTATAAAATACACCTGTCCAAACGCTCAATCAAACAGACTACAAAATTGTAGACCTGCACAAGGCTAGGATGGGCTACAGGACAACAGGCAAGCAGCTTGGTGAGAAGGCAACTGTTGGCGCAATTATTAGAAAATGGTTCAAGTTCAAGATGACGGTCAATCACCCTCGGTCTGGGGCTCCATGCAAGATCTCACCTCGTGGGGCATACATTTTTTTAAAATGTTACCTTTATTTAACTAGGCAAGTCTGTTAAGAACAAATTCTTATTTTCAACGACGGCCTAGGAACAGTGGGTTAACTGCCTGTTCAGGGGCAGAACAACAGATTTGTACCTTGTCAGCTCGGGGGTTTGAACTTGCAACCTTCCGGTTACTAGTCCAACCACTAGGCTACCCTGCCGCCCCTGATTATGAGGAAGTGTGAGGAAGGTGAGGGAGGTGAGGAAGGTGAGGGATCAGCCCAGAACTACACGGCAGGACCTGGTCAATGACCTGAAGAGAGCTGGGACCACAGTCTCAAAGAAAACCATTAGTAACACACTATGCCGTCATGGATTAAAATCCTGCAGCGCACGTAAGGTCCCCCTGCTCAAGCCAGCGCATGTCCAGGACGTCTGAAGTTTGCCAATGACCATCTGGATGATCCAGAGGAGGAATGGGAGAAGGTCATGTGGTCTGATGAGATAAAAATAGAGCTTTTTGGTCTAAACTCCACTCGCCGTGTTTGGAGGAAGAAGAAGGATGAGTACAACCCCAAGACCACCATCCCAACCGTGAAGCATGGAAGTGGAAACATCATTCTTTGGGGATGCTTTGCTTCTAAGGGGACAGGATGACTGCACCGTATTGAGGGGAGGATGGATGGGGCCATGTATCATGAGATCTTGGTCAACAACCTCCTTCCCTCAGTAAGAGCATTGAAGATGGGTCGTGGCTGGGTCTTCCAGCATGACAACGACCTGAAACACTCAGCCAGGGCAACTAAGGAGTGGCTCCGTAAGAAGCATCTCAAGGTCCTGGAGTGGCCTAGCCAGAAGGTCTGTATGGAGGAGTGGGCCAAAATTTGTGATGCAGTGTGTGCAAACCTGGTCAAGAACTACAGGAAACGTATGATCTCTGGAATTGCAAACAAAGGTTTCTGTACCAAATATTAAGTTCTGCTTTTCTGATGTATCAAATACTTATGTCATGCAATAAAATGCAAATTAATTACTTAAAAATCATAAAATGTGATTTTCTGGATTTTTGTTTTAGATTCCGTCTCTCACAGGTGAAGTGTACCTATGATAAAAATGACAGACCTCTACATGCTTTGTAAGTAGGAAAACCTGCAAAACCGGCATTGTATCAAACACTTGTTCACCCCACTGTATGTATGTATGTATGTATGCATCTATGTATGTATGTATGTATGTATGTATGTACAGCCTGCATCAGCATTTTCTCACAGAGGCAGGGTAAAAGACGAGGGAGGACTGGAAAGGTTCTCTTAAAGATTTTATGGATATGCCTAGTTTGGAATGTGAATGTGTCTGTGTGTCCATGTGTCTGCACACTAGAGGAGGAGCTATAGGAGAAGGGCTGGAACGGACTAAATGGAACAGAGTCAAATGTGGTTTCCATATTTTTGATGTGCGTGATAATGTTCCATTTAGTCCATTCCAGCCATTAAAATGAGCCCGGCCTCCTATAGGTCATCCCACCAGCCTCCTCTGATGCACATGCATGCGTGTCTGTGCCTCTCCATTGAGCTGTGAAATATGTATCCTGTAATCATTGTTGCCACAGTGGCGTGTGAAGGAGAGAGCTGGCCAATACAAGCATACATCACCACAATAGATTCTCTGTATCTGTATATAGTCCTACCGCAGACAGAGTAGACTGAGGTGGGTTGTGGGAGAACTGAAGTCATCAGTAAATGTCTGTATCCTCTAATTGACTATGACAGATTTGATTTGCTGTTTGTTGATGACTGCTTCTACTGACCCGTGTGGGGTAGGATTCACATGATAGGCTCATAACTCCGTGGTTACTATTAGTGGGAGTTAAAGCGCTAAATGGCTGACAAGCAGCAGGGAACTCACACGCGTCAAACCCTGCATCAGTATCAGCCAGAGAAAAGCTATGACGAAACATCATGAAAAGAGATACAATCATTGCATGGCAATCAGCCGCCATGTATTCTGCTTCACTTGCTACAGTGGCACTGCTCGTCATCCCGTATAAGCTACCTACTTATGCCCCGTGCCCATTGGAGCAGGCTCAATGCAACCACTTACTGTAGCAGCTAATGTCCCTGCCTGCATGTATCCATCCCACACACAATTACCAGGATCACCTCCCTATTCACTGCACCTCCATGACCCAATTACCATCCAGCCATCAGCCCGGGACACGGAACCACAGAACACTCGCTGTGGCGCATCAGAACAGGGGAAAAAGCCGGTGCCATGTGCTGACCTTTCCTGCATCCAGCTAATCAAACACTGACTCTCTGGCGGTCAGTCTGGGGAGTGGGGGGGGCTCTTCTAGTAAATGTAGTAATTACTGGCAGCGAATTGGGAGTCTTAAGCCTGACTGACTGAAAGGTAGCTGAGGCTGAAAAGAAAAGCTGATAATTGAGGCTGCCCCCCCATGGCCTCTCACTCTGCCTCATCAAAAACGCCCTTCACTCCCGCTCACCGCTTGTGGCGCGGGCGTTGTCACTGCTATCTCTCAGAATAATTGGCTTTCCCCATTCAAAGCCCCAACGATAGATCACTCCTTTCCTCTCTCAGGAGAGGCCCAGCTTGCTTCTCCAGTCCAAATGGTGTGGCATTTTTAGACAATCCGCGATCTGAAGTGCATCGTCTCCTAATGTTTATAGGCCTACAATACTCTCTCGATACTCTCAACCCACCTGTGTTGTTACAGAGAGGACTCTTCAAAGTATCTGTTCATTACTGTGGTGGAATCACCCTGATCTGTTTTACCTGTCTTGTCTCCACCCACCTCCAGGTGTAGCCCATCTTCCTCATTATCCCCAGTGTATTTATACCTGTGTTCTCTGTTTGTCTGTTGCCAGTTCGTTTTGTCCGTCAAGCCTACCAGCATTTTTCTCCTTGCTCCTGTCTTTTTCTATACTTCCTGTTTTCCCAATTTTTTTGAACCATTCTGCCTGTCCTGACCCTGAGCCTGCCTGCCGTTCTGTACCTTGTCACATGGCCCTGGATTATTGACCTCTGCCTACCCTGACCCTGAGACTGCCTGCCGTTCTGGACCTTTTGCATCCTATCAGGATTACTGACCTCTGCCTGCCCTTGACCTGTCATTTTGCCTGCCCCCTGTTCTAGTAATAAACTCTTGTTACTTCAACACTGTCTGCATCTGGGTCTTCCCTAAAACGTGATAACGGAGGGTGATTGTACTGTAATGACTAGAAGCTTTCTTTCAGCAACCTTTTCATATTCAGAACATTTAATATAAAAGCCTGGAGATTATTTCAAAAGCCTACCACCGTGCCAGTCAGGCATCTCCTCAGACAGCTGGTGGGCCAACGGTTTCCTGTCTGTCTGTAGTACCTCATTCCCTCTCCACCTGAGGCAATGTTCACACATGTCAACCAAGAGCAAAGTGAAGGTATTGAAGTGATTAGCTAATCACTATGGGGCATTACACAGAGAAGGCAAAGAAAAGAGAAAGACAGGGAGGGAGAGTGCAAGTATGGTTATCTGCAACCCAATATGGCAACCGGAGTGTGGGTGAGTGGGTGTGTCGAAAGGAGTGGGTGTATGGGAAAGCAAATCAGCTAATTGGGCAGATTTGATGCCACTCAAGACTGTTTTGCATGGCTGATTGGGCTGCACTACAAGTCAATAGTACGCCAGTGGGAGCTACATGGATTTTTTTTTTCTCTCTCATGATTTCATTTCAAGTAGGATAGTGTAACAGTATAACTTTAGACCGTCCCCTCGCCCATACCCGGGCGCGAACCAGGAACCCTCTGCACACATCAACAACAGTCACCCACGAAGCATCGTTACCCATCGCTCCACAAAAGCCACGGCCCTTGCAGAGCAAGGGGAACTACTACTTCAAGGTCTCAGAGCAAGTGACGTCACCGATTGAAACGCTATTTAGCGCGCACCACCGCTGACTAGATAGCTGTTTCACATCCGTTACAATAGCAGCCTAAACAATAAATAACTAATATTGATAACCATCTAGATGTCACCTACTACTCAATAATGAGGGCATGAACGGCAACCATACGGCAACAACACCGGGACAGGGTGCCCTTCGCTCCTGCTTGACAAGCACTACTGTCCGGCAACGGCATGGGAAGTAGCTATCTAGTAGCCAATATCAGGGTGATAGTCATAGTAAGCACACACATACAACACATGAAGCAAAATCATCAATACTTTTAATCAAAAATTAACAATCATAATTTCTATAACTGAAACTATAAAATTATTTGCTGTAAAACTAAGTGAAATACGACTCAGACTCATCCTCTGGCTTGAAAACAGAAACTCTTGTCTAAACTCTTGCGGTACAGTCTCTCAATGTACGGCTCAATTAAACCGTCTAACTACAGAGTTTCCAAACCATACTCTTCTGTCTTTGGTCTGTGACTATGGGCTATGTATTTCTGAGACTATGGGCTATGTAGTTCTGTGACTATGGGCTAAGTACTGTAGTTATGTCAGCAGCATACCACCCTGCATACCACTGCTGGCTTGCTTCTGATGCTAAGCAGGGTTGGTCCTGGTCAGTTCCTGGATGGGAGACCAGATGCTGCTGGAAGTGGTGTTGGAGGGCCAGTAGGAGGCTCTCTTTCCTCTGGTCTAAAAAAATATCCCAATGCCCCAGGGCAGTGATTGGGGACACTGCCCTGTGTAGGGTGCCGTCTTTTGGATGGGATGTTAAACCGGTGTCCTGACTCTCTGAGGCCATTAAAGATCCCATGGCACTTATCGTAAGAGTAGGGGTGTTAACCCCGGTGTCCTGGCTAAATTCCCAATCTGGCCCTCAATCCATCATGGTCACCTAATAATCCCCAGTTTACAATTGGCTCATTAATCCCCCTCCTCTCCCCTGTAACTATTCCCCAGGTCGTTGCTGCAAATGAGAACGTATTCTCAGTCAATTTACCTGGTAAAATAATGGATAAATAAATAAATAAAAATGTTACTAGGGGCTATGCAGTTCTGTTACTATGGGCTATGTAGTTCAGTTACTATGGGCTGTGTAGTTATGTTACTATGGGCTATGTAGTTCAGTTACTATGGGCTATCCACTGTAGTTCAGTTACTATGGGCTATGCACTGTAGTTATGTTACTATGGGCTATGTACTGTAGTTCTGTTACTATGGGCTATGTAGTTCAGTTACTATGGGCTATGTAGTTCAGTTACTATGGGCTATGTACTGTAGTTCTGTTATTATGGGCTATGTAGTTCAGTTACTATGGGCTATGTACCATAGTTCTGTTACTATGGGCTATGTAGTTCAGTTACTATGGGATATGCAGTTCAGTTACTATGGGCTATGTAGTTCAGTTACTATGGGCTATGCACTGTAGTTCTGTTACTATGGGCTATGCACTGTAGTTCTGTTACTATGGGCTTTGTACTGTAGTTCTGTTACTATGGGCTATGTAGTTCAGTTACTATGGGCTATGTAGTTCAGTTACTATGGGCTATGTACTGTAGTTATGTTACTATGGGCTATGTAGTTCAGTTACTATGGGCTATGTATCATAGTTCTGTTACTATGGGCTATGTAGTTCAGTTACTATGGGCTAAGTACTGTAGTTCTGTTATTATGGGATATGCAGTTCAGTTACTATGGGCTATGCACTTTAGTTCTGTTACTATGAGCTATGTACTGTAGTTCTGTTATTATGGGATATGTAGTTCAGTTACTATGGGCTATGTACCGTAGTTCTGTTACTATGGGCAATATAGTTCAGTTACTATGGGCTAAGTACTGTAGTTCTGTTATTATGGGCTATGTAGTTCTGTTACTATGGGCTATGTAGTTCTGTTACTATGGGCTATGTTGTTCAGTTACTATGGGCTATGTACTGTAGTTATGTTATTATGGGCTATGTAGTTCTGTTACTATGAGCTATGTAGTTCTGTTACTATGGGCTATGTATTGTAGCTCTTAATATGGGCTATGTAGTTCAGTTACTATGGGCTATGTAGTTCAGTTACTATGGGCTATGTAGTTCAGTTACTATGGGCTATGTACTGTAGTTCTGTTACTATGGGCTATGTAGTTATGTTACTATGGACTATGTACTGTAGTTATGTTACTATGGGCTATGTACTGTAGCTCTTAATATGGGCTATGTAGTTATGTTACTATGGGCTATGTACTGTAGCTCTGTTACTATGGGCTATGAACTGTAGTTATGTGACTATGGGCTATGTACTATAGTTCTGTGATATATGGGCTATGTAGTTCTGCGACAAGGGGCTATGTAGTTCTGTGACTATGTGCTATGTACTGTAGTCCTGTGACTATGGGCTATGTACTGTAGTCCTGTGACTATGGGCTACGTACTATAGTTCTGTGATATATGGGCTATGCATTTCTGTGACATACTGTATGGGCTTTGTAGTTATGTGACTATGTGCTATGTACTGTAGTTCTGTAATATACTGTATGGGCTTTGTAGTTCTGTGACTAAGTCGGAAGTTTACATACACCTTAGCCAAATACATTCCTGACATTTAATCTTAGTAAAAAAAATCCTGTCTTAGGTCAGTTAGGATCACCACTTTATTTTAAGAATGTGAAATGTCTATGAATAATAGTTGAGAGAATGATTTATTTCAGCTTTTATTTATTTCATCACATTCCCAGTGGGTCAGAAGTTTACATACACTCAATTAGTATTGCCTTTAAATTGTTAAACTTGGGTCAAACGTTTTGGGTAGCCTTCCACAAGCTTCCCACAATAAGTTGGGTGAATTTTGGCCCATTCCTCCTGACAGAGCTGGTGTAACTGAGTCAGGTTTGTAGGCCTCTTTGCTCACACACGCTTTTTCAGTTCTGCCCACAAATGTTCTATAGGAATGAGGTCAGGACCTTGTGATGGCCACTCCAATACTTTGACTTTGATGTCCTTAAGTCATTTTGCCACAACTTTGGAAGTATCCTTGGGGTCATTGTCTATTTGGAAGACCCATTTGCAACCAACTTCCTGACTGACGTCTTGTGAAGAGCACCAGTCCCTCCTGCAGCAAAAGCACCTCCACAACATGATGCTGCCACCCCCGTGCTTCACGGTTGGGATGGTGTTCTTCGGCTTGCAGGCCTCCCCCTATTTCCTCCAAACATAACGATGATCCTTATGGCCAAACAGTTCTATTTTTGTTTCTTCAGTCCAGAGGACATTTCTACAAAAAGTACGATTTTTGTCCCCATGTGCAGTTGCAAACCTTAGTCTGGATTTTCTATGGCAGTTTTAGAGCAGTGGCTTCTTTCTTGCTGAGCGGCCTTTCAGGTTATGTCGATTTGGGACTCATTTTTACTGTGGATATAGATACTTTGTACCTGTTTCCTTCAGCATCTTCACAAGGTCCTTTGCTGTTGTTCTGGGATTGATTTGCACTTTTCGCACCAAAGTACGTTCATCTCTTGGAGACAGAACGCGTCTCCTTCCTGAGCGGTGTGACGGCTGCATGGTCCCATGGTGTTTATACTTGTGTACTATTGTTTGTACAGATGAAATTGGAAATTGCTCCCATGGATGAACCAGACTTGTGGAGATCTACAATTAATTTTCCAAGCTTGTGGAGATCTACAATTAATTTTCCAAGCTGTTAAAAGGCACAGTCAACTTAGTGTATGTAAACTTCTGACCCACTGGAATTGTGATACAGTGAATTATAAGTGAAATAATCTGTCTGTAAACAATTGTTGGAAAAATTACTTGTGTCATGCACAAAGTAGATGTCCTAACAGACTTTCCAAAATGACAGTTTGTTAACAAGAAATTTGTGGTGTGGTTGAAAAACTAGTTTTAATGACCCCAACCTAAATGTATGTAAACTTCCGACTTCTACTGTCTATGCTATATACTGCAGTTCTGTGACTATGGGCTGTGTAGTTCTGTTACTATGGGCTATATCAGGGGCCGGCAACATATTTTTTTGGCCCCCCAAAAAGTTTTTTGTAAAACATTTATATATTTTTTGGGGTACAAAAAATACTAAAATCACCAGGAATTCAGCTAAAAATGTGTTTCATTTAGGAAATCTGTCCCCAAGTATTCCCACAAATAAAAAAAGAGACTTGATCGGGTCTCAATATAATCAAGATATGAAATGAATATTTTTTTCTAAATACCATCACTCTTTGGGCTTCGTTGTGGTCAAATTGCAGTGTACAAATTATTAAATATGTTCTGGCTCCCCGACCATCCATTCGGACAAAATCAGCCTACAGATTATTCTAGTTGCCTACCCCTGGGCTATGGGGTTCTGTGACTATGGGCTATGTAGTTATGTGACTATAGGCTATGTACAGTAAGCTCCAGAAGTATTGGGACAGTGACACATTTTTTTGGCTCTGTACTCCAGCACTTTGGATTTAAAATGATACAATGACTGTGAGACTAAAGTGGAGACTGTCAGCATTCATTTGAGGGTTTTTCCATCCATATCAGGTGAAATTACAGCACTTCTTGTACTGTACATAGTCCCCCATTTTAGGAGACCAAAGCTATTGGAACAAATTCACTTATATGTGCATTAAAGTAGTAAAAAGTTAAGTATTTGGAACCATATTCATAGAGCGCAATGACTACATCAAACTTGTAACAAATCTGTTGGGTGCATTTTCTGTCTGTTTTGGTTGTGTTTCAGATTATTTTTTGCCCAATAGAAATAAATAACATATTGTGTAGTCACTTTTATTTTATTAACATTTATTTAACTAGGCAACATTTATTGAACTATTTAACACCCTATGGGACTCCCAATTACAGCTGGTTGTGATACAGCCTGGAATTGAACCAGGGTGTGTAGTGATGCCTCTAGCACTGAGATGCAGTGCCTTAGACCGCTGCACCACTCGGGAGACCCCAGTGTGGTGCAGAATAAAATATACACTTGTACATTAATGTGAATACTACCATGATTATGGATAATCCTGAATGAATTGTGAACAATGATGAGTGAGAAAGTTTCAGATGCAGAAATATCATACCCCCAAGACATGCTAACCTCTCACCATTACAATAACAGGGGATGTTAGCATTTTTGGGGGACTATGATATTTGTGCGTCTGTAACTTTCTCACTCATCATTATTCACGATTCATTCAGGATTATCCAAAATACCCCACATTAAAGCTAACAGTCTCTACTAGAACGTCATAGTCATTGTATCATTCCAAATCCAAAGTGCTGGAGTACAGAGCCAAAACAATCAACATTTGTCACTGTCCCATTACTTTTGGAGCTCACTGTAGTTCTGTGACTCGGCTATGTAGTTCTGTGACTGTGGGCTATGTAGTTATGTGACTATGGTCTATGTAGTTCTATTACTTTGATTTGATTTTGTTTCACCTTTATTTAACCAGGTAAGCCAATTGAGAACAAGTTCTCATTTACAACTGCGACCTGGCCAAGATAAAGCAAAGTAGTGCGACACAAACAACAACAGAGTTACACATGGAATAAACAAACACACAGTCAATAACACAATACAAAAGTCTATATATAGTGTGTGCAAATGAGGTAAGATAAGGAAGGTAAGGCAATAAATAGGCCATAGTGGCGAAATAAAACTGGAGTTAATTAAACACTGGAGTGATAGATGTGCAGGAGATGAATGTGCAAGTAGAGATACTGGGGTGCAAAGGAGAATAAAAAAAAAATAATAACAGTATGGGGATGAGGTAGTTGGTTGGGCTATTTACAGATGGGCTATGTTCAGGTGCAGTGATCTGTGAGCTGCTCTGACAGCTGGTGCTTAAAGTTAGAGAGGGAGATATGAGCTTCAGTGATTTTTGCAATTTGTTCCAGTCATTGGTAGCAGAGAACAGGAAGGAAAGGCGGCCAAAGGAGGAATTGGCTTTGGGGTGACCAGTGAAATATACAGTGCCTTGTGAAAGTATTCGGCCCCCTTGAACTTTGCGACCTTTTGCCACATTTCAGGCTTCAAACATAAAGATATAAAACTGTATTTTTTTGTGAAGAATCAACAACAAGTGGGACACAATCATGAAGTGGAACGACATTTCTTGGATATTTCAAACTTTTTTAACAAATCCAAAACTGAAGAATTGGGCGTGCAAAATTATTCAGCCCCCTTAAGTTAATACTTTGTAGCGCCACCTTTTGCTGCGATTACAGCTGTAAGTCGCTTGGGGTATGTCTCTATCAGTTTTGCACATTCCTCCTTGCAAAACAGCTCGAGCTCAGTGAGGTTGGATGGAGAGCATTTGCGAACAGCAGTTTTCAGTTCTTTCCACAGATTCTCGATTGGATTCAGGTCTGGACTTTGACTTGGCCATTCTAACACCTGGATATGTTTATTTTGTAGATTTTGCTTTATGTTTTGGATCATTGTCTTGTTGGAAGACAAATCTCCGTCTCAGTCTCAGGTCTTTTGCAGACTCCATCAGGTTTTCTTCCAGAATGGTCCTGTATTTGGCTCCATCCATCTTCCCATCAATTTTAACCATCTTCCCTGTCCCTGCTGAAGAAAAGCAGGCCCAAACCATGATGCTGCCACCACCATGTTTGACAGTGGGATGGTGTGTTCAGCTGTGTTGCTTTTACGCCAAACATAACGTTTTGCATTGTTGCCAAAAAGTTCAATTTTGGTTTCATCTGACCAGAGCACCTTCTTCCACATGTTTGGTGTGTCTCCCAGGTGGCTTGTGGCAAACTTTAAACAACACTTTTTATGGATATCTTTAAGAAATGGCTTTCTTCTTGCCACTCTTCCATAAAGGCCAGATTTGTGCAATATACGACTGATTGTTGTCCTATGGACAGAGTCTCCCACCTCAGCTGTAGATCTCTGCAGTTCATCCAGAGTGATCATGGGCCTCTTGGCTGCATCTCTGATCAGTCTTCTCCTTGTATGAGCTGAAAGTTTAGAGGGACGGCCAGGTCTTGGTAGATTTGCAGTGGTCTGATACTCCTTCCATTTCAATATTATCGCTTGCACAGTGCTCCTTGGGATGTTTAAAGCTTGGGAAATCTGTTTGTATCCAAATCCGGCTTTAAACTTCTTCACAACAGTATCTCGGACCTGCCTGGTGTGTTCCTTGTTCTTCATGATGCGCTCTGCGCTTTTAACGGACCTCTGAGACTATCACAGTGCAGGTGCATTTATACGGAGACTTGATTACACACAGGTGGATTGTATTTATCATCATTAGTCATTTAGGTCAACATTGGATCATTCAGAGATCCTCACTGAACTTCTGGAGAGAGTTTGCTGCACTGAAAGTAAAGGGGCTGAATAATTTTGCACGCCCAATTTTTCAGTTTTTGATTTGTTAAAAAAGTTTGAAATATCCAATAAATGTCGTTCCACTTCATGATTGTGTCCCACTTGTTGTTGATTCTTCACAAAAAAATACAGTTTTATATCTTTATGTTTGAAGCCTGAAATGTGGCAAAAGGTCGCAAAGTTCAAGGGGGCCGAATACTTTCGCAAGGCACTGTACCTGCTGGAGCATGTGCTACGGGTGGGTGCTGCTATGGTGACCAGTGAGCTGAGATAAGGTGGGGCTTTACCTAGCAAAGACTTATAGATGACCTGGAGCCAGTGGGTTTGGCGACGAATATGAAGCGAGGGCCAGCCAACGAGAGCATTCAGGTCGCAGTGGTGGTAGTATATGGGGCTTTGGTGACATAACGGATGGCAGTGTGATAGACTGCATCCAATTTGCTGAGTAGAGTGTTGGAGGCTATTTTGTAAATGACATTGCCGAAGTTAAGGATCGGTAGGATAGTCAGTTTTACGAGGGTATGTTTGGCAGCATGAGTGAAGGATGCTTTGTTGCGAAATAGGAAGCCAATTCTAGATTTAATTTTGGATTGGAGATACTTAATGTGAGTCTGGAAGGAGAGTTTACAGTCTAACCAGACTTCTAGGTATTTGTAGTTGTCCACATATTCTAAGTCAGAACCGTCCAGAGTAGTGATGCTGGACGGGTGGGCAGGTGCGGGCAGCGATCGGTTGAAGAGCATGCATTTAGTTTTACTTGCATTTAAGAGCAGTTGGAGACCACGGAAGGAGAACTGTATGGCATTGAAGCTCGTCTGGAGGTTAGTTAACACACTGTCCAAAGAAGGGCCAGAAGTACAGTATATCACAAAAGTGAGTACACCCCTCACATTTTTGTAAATATTTGAGTACTTCTTTTCATGTGACAACACTGAAGAAATGACACTTTGCTACAATGTAAAGTAGTGAGTGTACTGCTTGTATAACAGTGTAAATTTGTTGTCCCCTCAAAATAACTCAACACACAGCCATTAATGTCTAAACCGCTGGCAACAACAGTGAGAACACCCCTAAGTGAAAATGTCCAAATTGGGCCCAATTAGCCATTTTCCCTCCCCGGTGTCATGTGACTCGTTAGTGTTACAAGGTTTCAGGTGTGAATGGGGAGCGGGTGTGTTAAATTTGGTGTCATTGCTCTCACACTCCCTCATACTGACTGGTCACTGGAAGTTCAACATGGCACCTCATGGCAAAGAACTCTCTGAGGATCTGAAAAAAATAACTGTTGCTCTACATAAAGATGGACTGGGCTATAAGAAGATTGCCAAGACCCTGAAACTGAGCTGCAGCACGGTGGCCAAGACCATACAGCGGTTTAACTGGACAGGTTCCACTCAGAACAGGCCTCGCCATGGTCGACCAAAGAAGTTGAGTGCACGTGCTCAGCTTCATATCCAGAGGTTGTCTTTGGGAAATAGACGTATGAGTGCTGCCAGCATTTCTGCAGAGGTTGAAGGGGTGGGGGGTCAGCCTGTCAGTAATTAGACCATACGCCGTACACTGCATCAAATTGGTCTGCATGGCTGTCGTTCCAGAAGGAAGCCTCTTCTAAAGATGATGCACAAGAAAGTCCGCAAACAGTTTGCTGAAGACAAGCAGACTAAGGACATGGATTACTGGAACCATGTCTTGTGGTCTGATGAGACCAAGATAAACTTATTTGGTTCAGATGGTGTTAAGCGTGTGTGGCGGCAACCAGGTGAGGAGTACAAAGACAAGAGTGTCTTGCCTACAGTCCAGCATGGTGGTGGGAGTGTCATGGTCTGGGGCTGCATGAGTGCTGCCGGCACTGGGGAGCTACAGTTCATTGAGGGAATCATGAATGCCAACATGTACTGTGACATACTGAAGCAGAGCATGATCCCCTCCCTTCGGAGACTTGGCCGCAGGGCAGTATTCCAACATGATAATGACCCCAAACACACCTCCAAGACAACCACTGCCTTGCTAAAGAAGCTGAGGGTAAAGGTGATGGACTGGCCAAGCATGTCTCCAGACCTAAATCCTATTGATCCTCTGTGGGGCATCCTCAAACAGAAGGTGGAGGACTGCAAGGTCTCTAACATCCACCAGCTCTGTGATGTCGTGGAAGAGGCAACCTGTGAAGCTCTGGTGAACTCCATCCCCAGTAAGGTTAAGGCAGTGCTGGAAAATGACGGTGGCCACACAAAATATTGACACTTTGGGCCCAATTTGGACATTTTCACTTAGGGGTGTACTCACTTTTGTTGCCAGAAGTTTAAACATTAATGGCTGTGTGTTGAGTTATTTTGAGGGGACAACAAATTTACACTGTTATACAAGCTGTACACTCACTACTTTACATTGTAGCAAAGTGTCATTTATTCAGTGTTGTCACATGAAAAGATATACTAAAATATTTACAAAAATGTGAGGGGTGTACTCACTTTTGTGATATACTGTAGAATCACCAGCAGCAAGAGCAACATCATTGATGTATACAGAGAAAAAAGTTGCCTGAGAATTGAACCCTGTGGCACCCCCATAGAGACTGCCAGAGGTCCGGACAACAGGCCCTCCGATTTGACACACTGAACTCTGTCTGAGAAGTAGTTGGTGAGCCAGGCGAGGCAGTCATTTGAGATACCAAGACTGTTGAGTCTGCCGCTGAGAATGTACTATGGGCTATGTAGTTCTGTGACTATGGGCTATGTAGTTCTGTGACTATGGGCTATGTAGTTCTGTGACTATGGGCTATGTAGTTCTGTGACTATGGGCTATGTAGCTCTGTGACTATGGGCTATGTAGCTCTGTGACTATGGGCTATGTTCTGTAGCTCTAACTAAGGAATACTAGTGAGCGTTCCGTCTCCTAGCTCTGCCTCTGTGGTTGTGTTCCGGCTGCAGGTCATTAGTGTTCAGGGAAGCTGTTACATTTAATTTGAGTTTATTATTGTAATGTGGAGCAGAGCAGCCCCAACACATCCCCTAACTGTCTAATGTATTTGTTTTTCCGGGTAATAGCATCTTGACTCTTTTGCCTGTGGAGGGGCTTGGGAAGGCTGCTGGGTGAATAGCCTGGCCTAGAACCACACACCAGTCAGGTCCATATGCAGTACACTGTACAGCGTAGTCTTACTGTAGTTTCCTGGATAGACTCATGGTAGTCTCTTCACAGCCGCTGTGTTTGGGGCCAGCAATACTATACTTATGGAAACAGAGTGGAGTCATTGAGCCGTTTAGTTATTACACAAACACACAGAGAAAAACAAGCACACCAACTGGATCAAATGAGTTTGAAGCAGTAGAAATGAGAGCTGGCCATGTGTGATGAGCGGGGGCTCCAGTGGGGGCTACAGGGGGTGCTACAAAGGGGGGCTACAGGGGGTGAGAGGAGAACGGGGTTGGACTCTCACTGTGTACCCTATCATTTACACAACAGGGGATCTGTTTGAATCATCAACTCTGTTGTGTGGTAGAGGACACACGTTGTCCTTTCAATGACACATACTACAGTATAGCTAATAGGTTGAGCTGATGTATGACTGAAGTATTACGTACTACATACAAAAGGTTGTGAACATCGATATTAGGCAACAATATGACGCGAAAATAATACAATGTTGTCGGAATTAAGCATTCCTTGATATTTACACTACCTGTAATAACAATTAGGTGAGTGCTTCCTTTTGTCCTATTTCAGACACATACAAGTGTGTATTAAACACACGTGAATAGGGAATTAGCTTTTTTTGCATATCCCACTCCCCCTGAGAGTGGGGTCACAGCAATTATTGACAGCAACTAGGGCTAAGCGCCTTGCTCAGGGGCATATCGGCAGATCTTTTTCTTAAGTCAGCCCAGGGATTCGAACCAGCAACCTTTCGGTTACAGACCCAATGCTCGTAACCACTAGGCTACCTGCTGCCCACGTTCCTCTCCCTCTCTGCGATTGTGCATGTGTATGTGTGTGTGCGCGGACTGTTTATGGGCATGTTCTGTAGGTACAGTATGTGTGTCTGTTATCCAGTCCTGTCAGGAAGGAAAAGGACGGTTCTTAATGAGGATATTTGTGCAGGAGCCTTGAAGACATGAGAAATCGGAAAAGACCATCTTCCAAATGAATATTCCATTCATACATGAGCCGGGAATGGACAATGATTTGTCCCTTAAGGGGATGCTTCCTATACTAAACATTAACATAAATATTCACTCTATTTTCTCTCCCTAAGACATCTCAGCAGTGTTTTCACCTCCTGGGTCATATCACTGTTGAGTGTTTAGCATGACGGCCAGAGGTTAAAATGAGGCAGGAAGGAACCAATTAGAATAGTTTCACCCCCTAAGGATTGGGGCAAGATTACATTATAAAGGGTATTTCATATATTTATCATAAATAATATGTATGGAAAGTCAACAAGCTGGTGGATATTTCCTCCCAACAATACAAAACAGCAACACAAACCTTGATGACAGCCAGGGCCCTTCTCTGCATTACAATAATATCAAATATAGATATACTGTATCTTGTAGATATTGATGTGATCCAACTTGGATACCATTCTGCATCATTTCTGATTGGTGAACAATTCAGGATAGGATTAACGGTTTGTACAATGTACACAATCGACTTTATGTCAAGTGCATTGAAATGTCTCGATTTTTAAGACTGATATTTCTGATACTTAGACAACATACCAAAGCCCCCCAGCATATCTGATATAGAGCTACCTCTCCATCCTTACAACACCAGGCACACAGAGAGGTGCAGTCCCCACTAGCTGGGTCTGTCTAGTCATTTTTAATAGAGCCCTGTCTCACTATGATCAACACAGATTTCAGGCTGGCTGCAAATATCGATCGCCAACAAACCAAGTAGAAAAATGTGTCTGACAAGTGAGAAGCACTCCTCTCCCAAAGAGTTTCCCTCAGCTATGTCTCTTCCAGTCCACCTCTCACTAAGGAGTGAGAGAGAGAGAGAGAGAGAGAGAGAGACAGAGAGAGAGAGAGCGCGAGAGAGAGAGAGAGAGAGAGAGGACAGAGGGAGAGACCGAGACAAGCAGCCTAGGGCAATGTGGCTTAAAGGGACCTTTCCTGAATATTTGTTCATTCAATTGGCAGTAAGTGACTTTTATGCTGACCAGACTGCCATCGTGCGCATGTTTATTTTGTCCACACCGGACGCGATCAGGTTGAAATATCAAAATGAACTCTGAACCAACTATATTAATTTGGGGACAGGTCGAAAAGTATTAAACATTTATGCTAATTTAGCTAGCTAGCTTGCTGTTGCTAGCTAATTTAACCTGGGATATAAACATTGGGTTGTTATTTTACCTGAAATGCACAAGGTCCTCTACTCCAACAATTAATCAAATTCATTCTACATCTGCATTGCTTGCTGTTTGGGGTTGTAGGCTGGGTTTCTGTATAGCAGAGTTTTATAAATACATTTTATTGAATTTGATTGACTGGAGTGTGGACCTCAGTTCACCCACACTGCTTGTGTGCGTCAGCAAGCATCTGCGTAGCCAGGCGCTAAAATATAACATGGTTCTATTTGTTACCCTCAACCACCCTTGCAAGTCCTGCCTCTCCCATCGCCTCATTAGTTTTTAGGAGCATATACCCACGTGCCATCTCCTAATTGGTTTTTACGGGGCTATACCCACGTGCCATCTCCTCATTGGTTTTTAGGAGCATATACCCACGTGCCATCTCCTCATTGGTTTTTAGGAGCATATACCCATGTGGGTGATAAAAGATGAACTGAAGTCCACACTCCAGTCGGTGGTTGTAATGCGCCTTATAGTTGGTTGCCAACCGTCATATACAGTCCAAAGAAGATGAAGAAGCCTTAAGGAAAGAGGAGAGATTACTAGAAACGAACTCAGTTGACAGTTTATCTGTGGATTAATTGTCAGTGTAGAGGACTGTGTGCATTTCAGGTAGAATAACAACCCAATGTTTAAATCCCAGGTTAAATTAGCTAGCAACAGCAAGCTAGCTAGCTAAATTGACATAAATGTTTAATGTTTTTCGACCTGTCCCCAAATTAATATAATTGCTTCAGAGTTTGTTTTGATATTTCAAACTGTGTGTCCTGATTGCATCTGGACAAAATCAACATGTGTGCTATGGCGCACACAGACGCACGGGCGGTCTGGTCAGCATTTTAGCCTCTATGTCCCCAGTTTAACTACAGGTGTGGGTTATTGCTCCAGGTCCCATTGCATCCTAAACTGTAACTAATCATTATTAGCTGGTGACTGTAGTAATCAGGATCTGTCATGGTCCGTGCGGCAGACCATGCTGTAATGGGTAGGCTAGCTACACCTCTCTCTCATAGCAGATGATGTGTTGGCAGGCATGTTATGTCCTTAATCCAATTAGCCAATTCCACCTTATTCCTCTCCTCATGCACAGTTGCATACCGCTCATGAGGCTTGTCCACACTCCACACACACATACGAGAGAAGAAGAGAGGGGGCTGTAATTATACTGAAAGCACCGGATGGATCAGTGTGTGAAGCAATCAGAGAAAAAGCCCCATGTTCTCTCCCATCTCTACATCTTTTTCCACTTCCTCCTCTCTGCATGGTGTTTGTTACACTAGCGTGCATCTTGCCCAGGTATACAGTTTGTGGCAGATTCACACGCCATTGTTTGGCCATACTTGTGGCCATATTGATTTAACAATAGAGGCCTAATTACAACCAATCTGCCAGGAGAGGAGTGTGAGCTAGGCGGCAGGCAGACAGTCAGGGGAATGAGGGGAATGGAATGAGAGTGACTGAGCGATAGAGGGGTAATTATTCCTTTCTTTGTCATTAAGATGGAGAATATAATAACCCTGTAGGCAGAGCACCAGGCAGTTTAAATATCTCCCTCCCTCCCGTCTATCTTCCTCACACTCTTTCCACCCCACCCTCTCCAATTTCCTTCTCTGCCTCTCCTTCTGCTCTACGTTGCTCCCTGTCTCTCAGTAGTAGTCCACTGGGCATTGATTCAAACCCACTGCACATCCGCCCACCGTGTACTCGAACTCTGCCTCATCCTGCCTGCCTGCACACCACCACTGATCATTGCTATTCATACCACAACATGCCTCTCATTGTGTTGGTTCCTGTGTGTGAGTGAGTGTGAGTGTGTGAGTGTGTGAGTGTGTGAGTGAGTGAGTGAGTGAGTGAGTGAGTGAGTGAGTGAGTGAGTGAGTGACTAGGTGAGTGAGTGAGTGAGTGAGTGAGTGAGTGAGTGAGTGAGTGAGTGAGTGACTGAGTGAGTGACTGAGTGAGTGACTGAGTGAGTGACTGAGTGAGTGACTGAGTGAGAGTGAGAATGTCTAAAGAAAGATGATGCCCAAACTGTGAGGTATTATCTCTGGGTTAGTGAAGCAAACATGCCCTCAGTGGAGCAGGTTAAGTGTTTCTTCCTGGAGGTTTGCTGGGCCTCATAACTCCATGGTCAAGGACTATGGAAATGTCAATAGGGAACTGAGGTGAGGTTTTAGAGGGGCAGGTTAAACTCAGGGCCAAACAGTAGCGGTGTGTGGGTAAAATCCGGGGAAGCCAAGCCAGGAAAAACAGGCCATATAACAACCTATGTGTTGTGATAATTGTGATGTTTTCTCTATAACATATTAGTTAGTTCATATGCCTTTACACTGTGATATATAGGCCTAAAACTGAGACAATAAGAAGACACAGAGGCAGAATAAATTCAACCACACCTTTGATTCATCACAAAGCCGGAGAGCAACATCTGCCCGGTGAAGTCCACGGTGCATATTGCATGTGACAGTTACATGACATACAGAAGGGTCAAGCAAGTTAATGTTTGTGACATTTTTGGACCACTAAACAACTATAGATTTAGAACCACAGGCAGTTACTGCAAGTTACAAAGAAAACAGGAGCTGCCTCCACTATTCCAGCACCATTTCAACTTCAACATCATCAAATCACCTCTGCTTAGTCTAATACAGTGACAACTAAAAGATACCAAAACCTATTTAGTCCAATAAGCTAAATATGATGTGGCTGTCTATGGTACTGATTTCTGTGTGTGTGTGTGCGTGTGCAATTAGACAGAACATGTTAACTCACCCTACTTGTAGAGAAACACCAATGCCATTCTCCTCTCTTTCATGTTGCTGAAACAGTCTCTGACGCTGTCATACATTACACACTTTTAGTTTTTGTTGTCCTGGGCTACCTGGCTCAAATGCTTGCTCACTAGCCTAACTTCCTTTCATGGGAAACGATGCGCCAGGCCAGCTAGTTAACATTAGCCTACTACATCTACTGTAACGAAATGTTGAACTTCCATCCTCTCAGACAAGGGGCACAATGTGTGAATTTATGGTTGGATCAGAATCGCCATCAAAATCATTGGCCAGTACGTAGAATTACGTAAAACCACAAGTCCAAATCCCTATCTCTATCCATGGTTAATTTAGTCATTTAGGAAAGGGAGGATTTTACCTAGCTAGCCACCAGAGGACAACAAAACAATGACTTTTCTGTCAATGACGTTTGACTTCTGATGTGATGTGATTGGTGTGAAGCCAAATCCAAACTGGCTTTTCTTTTGGTGTGCCAGGACCATTCACAGCTGAGCTCTCTCAGTTTAGCTGATTGGCTATTATTTTATGAAAAAAATTATCAAGGGAGGCCAAATGCTCCATTGCTTCCCTTGCAATCAATGCTATGGGCGGCAACAATGTCATACTCTTTTTGACCACACCGCATCAGATAGACGGGCTACACATACAGAGGGGCGCTGTTTCACTCGCTCTGATACTTTCTCTGGTGCGATACATTCAGCCTCATGTGAACTGAGGGCCATTTATGAAACACAGAGAGATGAAAGAAAAATAATTGTCTATGTTTTTTTTTTTTATTCCTTGATAATTGTTTTGGGAAAGCCTGGCTTCCTTTGGCATCCATGAAAACACACCACTGGGGCCAACATTTCCTTGGTTCATCTTTTGTTCATATTTGCAGTCCCTACTTCTAAGGTATGATGAATGTGTCTAGTACAGTATTTGTTTTGGTCCAACATCCAGCTTTTGTCCACACACCCACAGTGCAGATAAATAGTTCCCACTTCATCTTTTCAAGTCTGCTGCCGTTGCTGCATTCTCTGTTATGGTATGCATGGCCAGTGACTGCTACATGGGTATATCTGTGTTTTATCATGTTGAAGAAGTCCCAAAGAGTTGAAATCAGAGAGAATAGGCTAGTGTGTTTACGCTGCTGGCTACATCTTGTTATCTCTATGCCTATATCAAACATATGCGTTGACTGTATAGCTAATAGCTACCTCTTTACCTTCCCAACCATGGGCCTACAGAGAGGAGAAGAGAAGAGCCTGGAGGAGCTGCTTGATATGCGCCGTCAGGCTACAGCTCAGGCGCTGACTCCCCTGACTAACGACTTTCAGGCCCCGGCTCCGTCAGGGAGGCTCCCCTCATCAATGACCCTACTGAGTGGCTGTGACAGAGCACTCGCTGCAGAAACACATTGATAAAAAGGCTCCTCTCGCCACCCGCCCTCCTCCGCAGCGCCATGCAGCACTCGCCGGTCATCCACAAGATGAAAGCTCTCCGACAGTTAGCGTTCAGCAAGAGGGGAAGCACTGTCACACTCACAATGGAAGGTGAAGACGACAGAAATCCCAGGGAAGAAAGGAAGAAGTACTATGAGAGGGAGGGACAGAGAGAGAAAGAAAAGGAGAGGCAGTAGCATTCAGGGGGGGTTTCAGTTTAGATTTCCTCCTTGTGTCTGGATGTACCGTTTTGATTTCTTTTGATTCCGAATCAGACAGCACTAGAGAACTCATCCTCAGCTGACTGGTGGCCAGTGTACCGGGTGTGAATGGTCTGATATCAAACAGCTTCTCTCTGACATTCTGATATGGAACCTGTGTACTCTGAATGTGGAAAAGCTGTCTGGAATGAAATGTGTGTCCACTATCCATTCCAATGATGACATCTTTCCACTTTAAAATGGAATATTGTCTTGTGTTTGGGAAGGTGAGAGCACTCTGATATGGAATTGTGTGTCTTGTGATTGGGTCTGTGATAAAAGAGGAGGGTTCTGTAGGAGAGCACTGCAGTGCAGTCAGGTACACACAGCAGCAGCCCAATCTGCTCCGTCTCCTAGTGAGTATGAAAGCTTTGTATCACAGAGAGAAGCTGTGGGCTTTAGGCGCAACTGCCATATTTATATTCCAATCTTCTTCACAGAAACCCACATCGCCAAGCTCATAAAAGATTCATTGAGCAGGGGGAAAGCAAGGTCGTACAGAAAACTGGTCAGGAGGTGCTTACTGCTTACCGCAACATTTAAAAAAGGCTGTGTGATCCCCATGGCTGCAGTTACTACGGTTACTCCTCACGTTGCCCTATTCACAGTTGTCAGCCTGCCCTAAGATGCTGACCGCACAACTCCACACCCTGACTGCCTGTTCGTCCATCAGCTGTCACTCTCACCCCAACACAGGTACAAGTAGCCTAGCGTTTAGAGCGTCGGGCCAGTAACTGAAAGGCACTTAACCCTAATTTCCTCCAGGAGCTCTGTACTACTTTGGCTGACCAGGTAAAACTGCACCTATCTAGCGTACTTGACAATACAACATCTTGTTTTTACACCACACGCCTCTCTTACGTTGGTTTCTATTAATCTATTCATGTTAAATCCCCTCTGCGTCTCCAGAGACACACGGATCTATTTGTGTATTAGCAGTAGCTAGCAGAGGACACAGTGTGTGTAGCCGAGGCCCAGCCCAGCTCTGGAAGGGTGTTGTCAGAGGGATGTCACATTGGGTTAGAGTCATCCTCCACAGACCTCTGAGAGCAGTGCAGCCTGCAGCGCAGAGGGAGAGACTATCTGGTAAGGCTGATATTCATCCCACCAGCACCAGCCTGCCTGACCTGCCTGGTCAGCTAAGCTAAGGAGAGGAGACATGAGCATATGAATAAAGATACGACACAACCCTCCCTTTGTAACCCAATATTCAATGAATGTAATTGAGATGAAAAAAGTTATTAGCTTAGGCTGACTAGAATCATTATGTAACTGCACATGTTGGAAAAAACAAGCCAATGACAGGTAATATATGATGGAATGATGATGACAGTCTTCTTTAGGTGTTGTTTTTGTGTAGACACCAACCATACAGGACTGGACAGAATTACTTCTAGAGTTTACCATTTGTTATTTGAATGTAGTCCAAGAAGCAAGGTTGTCTGTAAAAAGGATTGCCTGCTATAAAAGTGTCTGTGTAAAATGCACAATTTTAAAAATAATAAAAGGACCACCAAAGCTCACTGTACATATGCTTTCCAGTGTAATATGCAGTATGTGTTGTAATACACAGTATGTGTTGTAATATATAGTATGTGTTGTAATACACAGTATGTGTTGTAATATACAGTATGTGTTGTAATATATAGTATGTGTTGTAATATACAGTATGTGTTGTAATATATAGTATGTGTTGTAATATACAGTAGGTGCTGTAAGACAGTATGTGTTGTAATATACAGTATGTGTTGTAATATACAGTACGTGTTGTAATATACAGTATGTGTTGTAATATACAGTATGTGGTGTAATATACAGTACGTGTTGTAATATACAGTATGTGTTGTAATATACAGTACGTGTTGTAATATATAGTATGTGTTGTAATATACAGTACGTGTTGTAATATACAGTACGTGTTGTAATATACAGTACGTGTTGTAATATATAGTATGTGTTGTAATATACAGTACGTGTTGTAATATACAGTACGTGTTGTAATATACAGTACGTGTTGTAATATATAGTATGTGTTGTAATATACAGTATGTGTTGTAATATATAGTACGTGTTGTAATATACAGTACGTGTTGTAATATACAGTGTGTTGTAATATACAGTACGTGTTGTAATATACAGTACGTGTTGTAATATACAGTACGTGTTGTAATATACAGTATGTGTTGTAATATACAGTACGTGTTGTAATATACAGTACGTGTTGTAATATACAGTACGTGTTGTAATATACAGTATGTGTTGTAATATACAGCACGTGTTGTAATATACAGTACGTGTTAATTGTGGTAATATACAGCACGGTTGTAATATACAGTATGTGTTGTAAGAGACTACAAATTGTGGCATATCTATCTGACATTTTTGAAAGAAATAGGATGTAAAACTCAGAGCTGCTGTAGACCAGATAGATACGGATCTAGAATAGTGAGTGTGACAGTCAGTTTAGGACACCTTCTCTCCAGGTAGTTACATTTAAGTCCTTTAGCAGACACTCTTATCCAGAGCGACTAACAGTAGTGAGTGCATACATTTCCATACCTTTTTATTTGGTACTGGTCCCCTGTGGGTTTTGAAGACACAACCCTGGCATTTCAAGCACTATGCTCTACCAACTGAGCCACACTGGACCACCAGTTAGAAAGGCAGAGATACTGTGAGACAACCCCGTCTCGGAGCGCCATACAGGGACAGTGTGTCAGTGTCAGGGACGAGGAGGCCTATGACCTCATGCACACTCTACCCAGCATTCCATCTGTTCTGGTGGTCCGTTACAGCCCAGAACGTTGCTGCTGAGTGCCCATCCATCCCCTTCCTGTAACTCAGCCCAGCGTCACACTGATACCACTCCCCTTCCTGTACCTCAGCGTCACACTGATATCACTCCCCTTCCTGTAACTCAGCCCAGCGTCACACTGATATCACTCCCCTTCCTGTACCTCAGCCCAGCGTCACACTAATATCACTCCCCTTCCTGTACCTCAGCCCAGCATCACACTGATATCACTCCCCTTCCTGTAACTCAGCCCAGCGTCACACTGATATCTCTCCCCTTCCTGTACCTCAGCCCAGCGTCACACTAATATCACTCCCCTTCCTGTAACTCAGCAGAGCGTCACACTGATATCACTCCCCTTCCTGTAACTCAGCCCAGCGTCACACTGATATCTCTCCCCTTCCTGTACCTCAGCCCAGCGTCACACTAATATCACTCCCCTTCCTGTAACTCATCCCAGCGTCACACTAATATCACTCCCCTTCCTATACCTCAGCCCAGCGTCACACTGTTATCACTCACCTTCCTGTAACTCTGCCCAGCGTTACACTGATATCACTCCCCTTCCTGTAACTCAGCCCAGCGTCACACTAATATCACTCCCCGGTCAGCAGTGTCCATTCTGTCTACTGACCTACTTGGTAGAAGAGGTACACACACACACACACACACACACACACACACACACACACACACACACACACACACACACACACACACACACACACACACACACACACACACACACACACACACACACACACACACACACACCTCTCAGGGTGGTCAAGAAGACATGAAAGAGCCTGAGACATTAGGAGGAATGGAGGAGCAGCCAGCACAACACCTCCTTCTCCTCCCACCCCTCCTTGAACAGACTCTCCTTGTGACATAACCTCCTTACGCTACAACAATTCTGGCACACACAATACAGTCTCATTAGCTGGCGCTGCTTCAAGCTCTACAGTAATCAGCTATGACACTAAAGCACACACTATTCAATCTCCTCAAGCAGCCCTGAATCAAACACAATGCTAGCTCATTATCCGCCACAGACTGTGAAGCGGTATACTTCCATATATGACTCTAAATGGAGAGAGCACGTGAATGTGGTGGCGGGCGTGAGACTAATCAATCTATCACTGCCCACATGCTGCTCAACATGATTGTTTCTGTCTGTCACCCACCACAACATTATAATTAGGTGTACGTATCACTGCACAGGACAAGAGGCACCATCTCACCAATCAGTGAGTGTCTGTGCATGTCTGGCCTGTGTCTGTATGTGTGTTAGCTGTACTGTATATATCTCTAATTCTCTGAGTGTATGTGCCTTCTAGCCCACTTCATTTACTCCATCCACTTCCATTGGCACAGCCCATACAGAGGGGGATGGAGGATGGAGAGAGGATCCAGTGTCAGTGTCCGGGGTGTCGTCTCCTCCAGGTTGAGGAGCCATGATGCAGGCCGAGCCTTGTGCGTGTCCTCTCCTCTCCCTGGGAGATTTACACCCCTCTCTCCCGCAGCTTTTCATTTGTCTAATTCCCTGTGTGGCTGGCTGGGAGGTTTAGGCTGCTGCTAGGCAGAGCACGTACTGTCCATCCGCCCTGCGCGGCCTGCCTACCAGCGTCCTTGGGTCCCCAGAGCAGTGCAAGGAGGACTCTCTCTCTTGCTTCAATGCCCCTTCACTCTCTCTCCCTCTGTTTGAACGCCATCCAACTGCTCCCTCTTGTCACTTCCACCGTAATTTATAGGAATTTTAATAGCCCAGGTTCACTGATTGTAAACCATTTCATTGCTGAGGAAAGTTGAAAAGGAGTGGTTTTATAAGGTTTATGTGAAAACAACACGTTTTGGTAAGATGATTGTGTAGTCCGGTCGCCTCCTGGCCGGGTGACAAGGACAGGAATTTAGCCTGTGAGTGGTTCAATCACACCAGCCTCCGCAGAGCCCAGGGAGGGGTTTAAATGGTCGTCATGCTGCTTCCTCTCATTGGACGAGCACCAAGAAAGGAGATTTCCCAGCACGGGGTAACACTACCAGGTCAGCTGGGAGCTGATCGGGATTGGATGACAGCCATGCCAGCTGTTTGTCCTGCTGCCTTCGGATTGGGCCAAGTTCTGTCCTGCGTGTCCTCTCAATGTCTGTGTTGGACCAATTAAAAGCCAAATGATTGTAATGTACAACTAGGATTGGCTCTGTGTGAGTTTGTCTCTGCTCAAAATGCCAGAGAAAACCCTGCAGACAAAGGCTGCATGCATAAAATTCCACTAAATCAACAATGCTTTTCTATTCTGCTTTTCTACTCCTTTGCATCGTAATCTGCATTTCAATTAAGTTTAAATTGGCTTCTTAAATATAATCAACTCAACTTATTTGTGAAGTAAAGTGAGACAAACTGTACAATTCTGTGAACTGCTTTCTTCGCTGTAATGTGTAGCTAGCTAGCTGTTTACAATCAAATGACTCCAACTGTGGGCACAATTTCTGTTGCAAACATAATTTCCATCTCAAACAAGGAGGAGCATTTTAAATAGTCCTAAAGAGCCAGTCTATTTTAGTCAATTGATTATCGGCCTCCCTGGTGCCAGGGGATAGAACAAATTACGGAGGGAAATAAAGCTTTTGAATTATTTACAGAAGTTTTGTCTTCCTCTTCGAGAATGACAGCCAATTAGGCGATCTCGCCCACTGAGCTCGGCGTTTGAACAGGGAAAAACACCAAAGCAAGTGGTAACTTCCATCACTCACAGCCTCCAAGGCCAGACTGTTTCAAACAGTAAGTACACCCCACTGTCTGCACCAGTCTTTCCTATGGGAACACTGCACTGCACTCATGCTCTCATATCAGTAAGTAAGCAGTGTTGTGTTCACAGGTTGTTTCAAGTACATGTAAAGATGTCCTGCCCTCAGCAGACAGCCACTGATTAAACAAAAATAATTATAGAAACACTGAAGTCTCTCAAGACACCCCAAAGCTCTACTTCCCAAGCCCTCTGTTAAGTTCAAAGTCGTTTAATAATTAGATTTGATTGTGGTGTTGACGACTCTGATCTGGATTTTAGATCTGCAAAGACTTGCTAAGTGCTTACTGTGTTTTTGATAACATTTCAAATGAAACATTTTAAGTGCTTACTGTGTTTCTGATAACATTTCAAATGAAACATTTTAATGAAGGAACATACACTCAGCTGAGTATACCAAATATTAGGAACACCTTCCTAATATTGAGCTGCACCCAGAACAGCCTCAATTCGTCGAGGCATGGGCTCTACAAGGTGTTGAAAGCATTCGACAGGGATGCTGGCCCCTGTTGAATCTGTTTCCCACAGTTGTGTCAAGTTGGCTGGATGTCCTTTGGGTGGTGGACCATTCTTGATACACACGGGAAACTGTTGACCGTGAAAAACCCAGCAGCGTTGCAGCTCTTGCCACACTCAAACCAGTGTGCCTGGTACCTACTACAATACCCCGTTCAAAGGCACTTACAACTTTTGTCTTGCCCAATTCACCCTCTGAATGGCACACATACACAAATCATGTCGCAATTGTCTCAAGGCTTTAAAGAAATCCTTATTTAACCCGTCTCCTTCCCTTCATCTACACTGACTTAAGTGGATTTAACAAGTGACAACAATAAGGGATCGATGTTTTGTACTAAGTGTATTTTTTGTCTTTCTGTTGTCGTACATTTCCCTGCAATTATATTTCTGAGACCTCATCCCAATGTCAGCAGCACACTCAGTCCACCAATCAAGCCCCTAACTGTTTCAATTGGATAAGTGTCATGAACTGGCTAAGAACCTGCATTACATCTAGGAAAATACATTATCCTTACACCTGCATAACCTCTAGGAACAGAAATTATCTATAAACCTGCATTAACTCTAGCTACTGAAATGATCTTTAAAACCTGCATTAACTCTAGCTACTGAAATGATCTTTAAAACCTGCATTAACTCTAGCTAATGAAATGATCCCTAAACCTGCATTACATCTAGCTACTGAAATGATCCCTAAACCTGCATTACCTATAGCTACTGAAATTATCTATAAACCTGCATTACCTCTAGCTACTGAAATGATCTTTAAACCTGCATTAACTCTAGCTACTGAAATGATCTTTAAACCTGCATTAACTCTAGCTACTGAAATGATCTTTAAACCTGCATTACCTCTAGCTACTGAAATGATCTTTAAACCTGCATTAACTCTAGCTACTGAAATGATCTCTAAACCTGCATTACCTCTAGCTACTGAAATTATCTTTAAACCTGCATTCATTCTAGCTACTGAAATTATCCCTAAACCTGCATTACCTCTAGCTACTGAAATGGTCTTTAAACCTGCATTAACTCTAGCTAATGAAATGATCCCTAAACCTGCATTACCTCTAGGAATAGAAGTGATCCTTAAACCTGCATTACCTCTAGAAACATATGATCCTTATACCTACATTACCTATAGGTACTGAAACTATGCTAAAACTCATTGCCTCTAGCTACTGAAATTATCCCTAAACCTACATTACCTATAGGAACATAAATCATGGCTACTGCCTTAAAGCTGCAATATGTAACTTTTTGGGTGTCCAAATTCACATAGAAATATGACTTATAGATCTGTCATTCTCATTGAAAGCCAGTCTAAATAGTGATAAGTTATATGCACTCTATTTCTATGCTTCTCGTTCTTAAGATTAGTTTAGTTTTACTTAACATTTTGTACATACGTTTCAAACAGTTGAATATACAATATTTTTGTTTTAATTAAAATATATTTCCCAGCAGTTTAGATGGTACAATGATTCTCGATACTATCCATTGCTTGTTTTGTTACATAAACTGAAAATAGGCAAACGATTAGAATTTTAGCAACCAGGAAATGTCAGAGTGATTTCTGCAACTTTTCAACCTCATAGTTGTCACGTCTACTCCTGTTCCACCCCTCCGGCATCCGCCGGTTTACTAACCACCGGTCCTGGGAACCATCATCACGCGCACCTGCGCTTTATTAGGCACACCTGGACTCCATTACTTCCCCTTTATCTGGCACTCCCTTAGGTTCTTTCCCCATGCAGTATTGTTTTGTTCGTCAAGATGCTACTCCTACGTTGGATCGTTCCATGTTTCTTGATATAATAAACTGACCACCTTCTTCTTGACTCCCAGCATCCACGTTACAATATTCACTATCTCCAGCACCAAACCAGCGTCTACATTTCTACATGCGTGTTTCTATTGTCTGTGGATACAAAGATAAGGTGACAAAAAAAAATGCTTCTCTGTGACATCACAGGGTACAATTAAAAGTTTTTTTTTTTTTTTTAAATGCTACGAGTTTCTAGCCAGAGGGAGGGTACTGTATGTCCTCTTGCTCAGTTGTGCACCGGGGCCTCCCACTCCTCTTTCTATTCTGGTTAGAGCCAGTTTGCCCTGTTCTGTGAAGGGAGTAGTACACAGCATTGTATGAGATCTTCAGTTTCTTGGCAATTTCTCTCAGGGAATAGCCTTCATTTCTCAGAACAAGAATAGACTGATGAGTTTCAGAAGTAAGGTATTTGTTTCTGGCCATTTTGAGCCTGTAATCGAACCCACAAATGCCGATGCTGCAGATACTCAACTAGTCTAAAGGCCAGTTTTATTGCTTCTTTAATCAGAACAGTTTTCAGCTGTGCTAACATAATTGCAAAAGTGTTTTATAATGATCAATTAGCCTTTTAAAATGATAAACTTGGATTAGCTAACACAACGTTGCCATTGGAACACAGGAGTGGTGGTTGCTGATAATGGGCCTTGGTACGCCTATGTAGATATTCCATAAAACATCAGCTGTTTCCAGCTACAATAGTCGTTTACAACAGTAACAATGTCTACATGGTATTTCTGGTCAATTTGATGTTATTTTAATGGACGAAACATTTGCTTTTCTTTCAAAAACAAAGACATTTCTAAGTGACCCCAAACTTTTGAACGGTAGTGTACATTTTGAGATTTCAAATGGACATTTCAAAAGCCCATTTCATAGAGAACATTCTAAACTTTTTTTTACATGTAGTAACTTACTTTGAAGAGATCATAATAGTTCTAAATAGGTGTTCGGTGATTGGTAGACTAAATTTCCTGTACTTCTCTTTAACTACCATTTCCTGAAAGTCTGACTCTTCCCACACGCTAAGTAATTAATCTCAGCTTTAATTAATCTCAGTTTTAGATGCACCTGCATTCACCAAATGTTGTGTGGTATTACTGAGATGTATTCCCCAGACTTGTATAGAGGGAATTGTTCATATGTTGTCAAATATAGATTTTGGATAACATGCACCAAAAATGCTGTTTACCCACATGGTTAAGTAATTTACAGATAAGATTTTTAAAAAGTATATATCCACAATCTGCTCAAAGTCCAGTCCTGGAAATGTTTCAGAAACATTGTAATACAAAAAAATATATACACTGCTCAAAAAAATAAAGGGAACACTAAAATAAAACATCCTAGATCTGAATGAATGAAATATTCTTATTAAATACTTTTTTCTTTGCATAGTTGAATGTGCTGACAACAAAATCACACAAAATTATCAATGGAAATCAAATTTATCAACCCATGGAGGTCTGGATTTGGAGTCACACTCAAAATTAAAGTGGAAAACCACACTACAGGCTGATCCAACTTTGATGTAATGTCCTTAAAACAAGTCAAAATGAGGCTCAGTAGTGTGTGTGGCCTCCACGTGCCTGTATGACCTCCCTACAATGCCTGGGCATGCTCCTGTTGCGGTGGCGGATGGTCTCCTAAGGGATCTCCTCCCAGACCTGGACTAAAGCATCCGCCAACTCCTGGACAGTCTGTGCGTTGGTGGATGGAGCGAGACATGATGTCCCAGATGTGCTCAATTGGATTCAGGTCTGGGGAACGGGCGGGCCAGTCCATAGCATCAATGCCTTCCTCTTGCAGGAACTGCTGACACACTCCAGCCACATGAGGTCTAGCATTGTCTTGCATTAGGAGGAACCCAGGGCCAACCGCACGCATGCTCTCACAAGATGTCTGAGGATCTCATCTCGGTACCTAATGGCAGTCAGGCTACCTCTGGCGAGCACATGGAGGGCTGTGCGGCCCCCCAAAGAAATGCCACCCCACACCATGACTGACCCACCGCCAAACCGGTTGCAGGCAGCAGAACGTTCTCCACGGCGTCTCCACTCTGTCACATGTGCTCGGTGTGAACCTGCTTTCATCTGTGAAGAGCACAGGGCGCCAGTGGTGAATTTGCCAATCTTGGTATTCTCTGGCAAATGCCAAACGTCCTGCACGGTGTTGGGTTGTAAGCACAACCCCCACCTGTGGACGTCGGGCCCTCATACCACCCTCATGGAGTCTGTTTCTGACCGTTTGAGCAGACACATGCACATTTGTGGCCTACTGGAGGTCATTTTGCAGGGCTCTGGCAGTGCTCCTCCTGCTCCTCCTTGCACAAAGGTGGAGGTAGCGGTCTTGCTGCTGGGTTGTTGCCCTCCTACGGCCTTCTCCACGTCTCCTGATGTACTGGCCTGTCTCCTGGTAGCGCCTCCATGCTCTGGACACTACGCTGACAGACACAGCAAACCTTCTTGCCACAGCTCGCATTGATGTGCCATCCTGGATGAGCTGCACTACCTGAGCCACTTGTGTGGGTTGTTCGTCTCATGCTACCACTAGAGTGAAAGCACCGCCAGCATTCAAAAGTGACCAAAGCATCAGCCAGGAAGCATAGGAACTGAGAAGTGGTCTGTGGTCACCACCTGCAGAACCACTCCTTTATTGGGTGTGTCTTGCTTATTGCCTATAATTTCCACCTGTTGTCTATTCCATTTGCACAACAGCATGTGAAATTTCTTGTCAATCAGTGTTGCTTCCTTAAGTGGACAGTTTGATTTCACAGAAGTGTGATTGACTTGGAGTTACATTGGGTTGTTTAAGTGTTCCCTTTATTTTTTTGAACAGTGTATATTGGTGTTTTTATTTAAATGGTAGAACTTCATTGTGATATGAATAAGGGAAAACATGACCCTATTAGGGTGTGGTGCATGAGCTGTGATATTGTATAGTGCATCTCACATGTTTTGTTTGATTTACTTATCTAGGCCTATGTATGCTGCAATTCAGCTTTTAGCTGCAAACGTAATGATTACGGTCCATTTTATCGGCTGAAATATACATGTATTCTCAGCTCAGACCACAAGTAGAATTTCTTAGATCACCATGCATAAATATCAACTGTTACACAGACGTACATTTACTAAGTGCATGCATGGTGTCAGTCATCTTGTGATGCAACCCCATAACAACGGTGTACATACAGAGGCAGCGCCAAGGTCGAGCAGGTGTCCGTCTGTATCACTGGCTGTCAGGACTCCTGGGGTATTGTGGGTACTTAACAAACACATGCAGAGAGCCAGCGAGTGCATGTGTCTCATTAAAGCATAGTGCATATTTAATGTAGGGCCCGTGCCGAGACTGTGTGTGGGAAGATGTGTACATATGAGTGAGATATCCAAACTCCTCCAGTGTAGAGAGACTTCCTATCAGTCGGAAGATGCGGCCAGAAGAGTTAATAAATTCTTTATGTCTTCAGAGCTAGGCTACATTAGGGAAATGTGTGGCGCCATATTTTTTTTTCCTCTGTAGGGTTGATTAATATTTCATGTAAACACTTACAACAAATTGTCCCCCAAGGCCAATTATAAGCTATTGGAGGCGGGGAAACAGTTCCACTGATAAAGAGATGATTGTATCTCCTGAGAGTAAGTCTGGGACACACACATCGTCAGGTCCTTATGCCTTATGGTTGGGTGCTCACCTGCCTACTGTCTCCTGCCCTGTGACTCCAGTGAGCGTCAGCGCTAGACAGGGCACCACTGTGACGGACCATGTTGGAGTGGGTGAAACAGACGGCTAAATAAGTCTCTCCGCAGGTGGTTTCATATGATATGCAAACCAGGGTTTTCCTAAATACTGGGGGGCATACCATAGCAAAACATTTTTCCAAAGGAAAATAGGACAGGTCCAGGTAGTAGGTCCCCATTTCAGTCTGTTTCCAATTTTTTTGTCACTACTGAACAGGACCGAGTTCTCCATCAGTAGGTCACACACACACACACACACACACACACACACACACACACACACAGACAGACAGACAGACAGACAGACAGACAGACAGACAGACAGACAGACAGACAGACAGACAGACAGACAGACAGACAGACAGACAGACAGACAGACAGACAGACAGACAGACAGACAGACAGAGAGAGAGAGAGAGAGAGAGAGAGAGAGCACAAAGACAGAGATTAAGTCTTGTTCTACACTGAGATACCACTGGCTGTGCTCTGCACATCCTTTCCTGTCACTGACAGCACCACCTGCTTCTCTCAGTAGGGTCTCATTGTCACCGCCACCGTTTGAAAGGAGCATGGCCTCAGGACAGGTAGCATCGGATCCATTTCTGGGAAAGGTCAGCTCAAGTCTCAACACAGCAAGTAGACATGGCAGTTGACATGGCACACTTCTGTAGTAGACAACATACTCATTCTGGAGAGCAGGATGTTCTCTCAGTGCTACTGTGTATTAGAAATGAACTACAGCAGACATTTTCATTTCATGGTTTGCACACAGTCAGAATACTGTATAAATCTGCAGCTGTTGATCTATATGGTTATATGGTTAATATCTACTCAGCAAAATGATGCACATAACATTATACACTTGGGGGTCAGGCCTGGCATGCCAGAGAATATTATTTCAACTGTAGGTCCATCCCAAGCTTTACTCTTGACTATTAATGTGTTACCCGGTGATTGTGAGAACAAAACAAAGGATTTGGAAACTGTTACACACTAAAACTGGGATCCTTTGGGAAGTCCCAACTATGACATCAACCAATTTAAGTTGAAATGTAAAAGGGTTTTAAGGTTAGCGTTAGGTAGGGGTTATCGTTAAGATTAGGGTAAGGGTTGGGGTTAAGGGTTTAGGGTCGTCCCAAGGATTACCGAATAGCACTCACACGGAACCCAAACCGGCTGTGCGCATGTCCCATCGTGCGCATTCGTGCATAAATGTATTTTGTCCCCCCACACCAAACGTGATCACGACACGCAGGTTAAAATATCAAAACAAACTCTGAAACAATTACATTAATTTGGGGACAGGTCGAAAATAATTAAACATGTATGGCAATTTAGCTAGCTAGCTTGCTGTTGCTAGCTAATTTGTCCTGGGATATAAACATTGAGTTGTTATTTTACCTGAAATGCACAAGGTCCTCTACTCCGAAAATTAATCCACACATAATCCACACACTCTCCTCCTTCCAGGCTTTTTCTTCTCTTGACTTTATATTGCAATTGGAAACTTTCATAAATTAGGTGCATTACTGTCACTGACCTCGTTCATCTTTCAGTCACCCACGTGGGTATAACCAATGACGAGATGGGTACCTGCTTCTATAAACCAATGAGGAGATGGGAGAGGCAGGACTTGCAGCGTGATCTGCGTTCTTTTTAGCCCTTGGCAACACAGACGCTCGTTGGCCGCATGAGCAGTGTGGGTGCAATAATTGAATAATATAGATTTATACATTTATTTTGCAACGGGTATAATCAGCCTGTGACCCTGTTTTTAGGCAAAGGCATTCTGAAGCGCTGTCCATGGTGCTGAAACAGGCCTCAGACTTCAACGTGAAATGTTATGAGCTACATTATCAGTTTGTGTAGACATCTTTTCAAAATGGTAACCTTTTTAAATATTTGACTGTTGCATTAAGCATGTTAACATGTTCTAGAACTTATTTTGTCTGACAGCTGAAGCCGCAATAACAAATGATTCACATCTCTTGGACTTTCAAATGTTCTCTGGGTCAGATAATTTACCTTCCTTCAGTTCAATTTACAACTGTCACTTCAAAGCTCATCGTTTCAGGGAAAGGTATGTGCTTAGTGCTTCTCTGGTCCAACGTAGCCGCAAATACATATCTCCAAGACATAGGCCTACAGATAAGTCCATTCACCACGGAACATAGGTTAGCGTTTGAAGTGGCATTAGAAAAGCACTAATTACAATCATCTTACTAACACTGAACCTGGCACGTGTGTCCACACATTCGCAAATCACACTTAGATTGTGCACAAGCTCGCTCTAGCGTGTACAGTACCGGCATAACATAGACAGACTTCTGTTGCTCAGAGAAGCCCCAGAGCCTTTCTGTCGCTTCCTCTCTCAACTTTCTCTCTGTCCTGCCCCTCTCAATCCATGCTGCTGTATTCCAGGCCAAACGGCCGCAGATGTGAGATTTGACTAACCTACACATTTTCCTTACGACTGGGGGAAAATAATACAGAGGAATCATCTAAAATCATATTTGGAGTCATTGTGTGGCACGTTCGCACTAACACATGTGTGTATTTCACACTCATTCCACTAAACGTGTTTTTCTTCACACTTACTCAAGTATTGATTTTAATTAAGCACATTGGCATATGTCTAATAGACACATGCAAGTCATCGATAATGTATTCTGTACCCCCAATGGCCGGCATTTATGCAACGTTAACAAATAAAGAGCGTTTTAAATATGAGATGTACGCGTGTTCTTACCTCACTGGACATGGCAGCTAACATCACTAGTAGGAACATGGCACTGAAGAGATGCATTCTTGCCGAAATGACAGCGTTCCAGCCGAGACCAGCTCTTCGGTTGCTCTTCCCCTCTTGCCTGTGTCCTTATTGGGGCGGTTTCTTCAGCTCGAGAGGGATTCTGTCAATGCTCTGTCGAGTGTACACGACGAACCTCATCACCAGCCAGTCTGTGCGCTGGGTTAATTCCACACACGGACGCAGAGTAGACCTCTAGCTCCGTAGGCTACAATGATCAGCGATGTGCGGTGTGGACTCGCGCCTGCTCCTCCTCCCTTATGACCAACACCGATCAGTGGACCGCAGATGTTTGACAGTGAACGCTGAATCAAATACACAATCTTTCACACACGATATGTTTGTTAGAATAAGGCAATGCCTTTAACCTGTAAATGAGCACGGGACTCAATGGTATAGTAGCTAACGACAGGGGCAGAAAGTCGCAGAGGTTGGAAGGTGACTTCTGTGCTTGCAAGGTGACGACGCTAGGAGCAGCACATCGATGCTTTGGCAACTGATTCAAGTACCACTTTGCGTGCGTGCATGTGTGCGCGAGAGAGAGAAAGTGTGAGGGAGAGAGAGAGAGAGAGAGAGAGAGAGAGAGAGAGAGAGAGAGAGAGAGAGAGAGAGAGAGAGAGAGAGAGAGAGAGAGAGAGAGAGAGAGAGGGGGGGCTGCATTGACTAGACTGTGTTTGCTACTCTGTATGGATTTTCAGTAGAATGACAGATACACGGAACGCGAGAGAGGGGTGACATTTAACGGAACGCATTGCCATAATCGACTTCCTTGTTATCTGCACACCAACGCTGATTGGGGCTGATATGGCGTTGTGTAAGAGCCGGATGATGATTGTCAAAACAACATAATGCCATCAATTTAGCTCTCATCCGCTTCTAATTGGTAAATTAAGGTGCCAATATAATTCGAAGGGATTTCCCAGAATTGGGGTTTAGAGAAATAAGCACGAAAAATATTTAAATTATGTTGTTAAGTGTGTGCGTATGTGTGTGTGCATCAGGACTCTGGTGGGCCTCTGATTATCCTAGTTTTTGACAGCCAGAGCTAGTGGCCTCTGGCCATCCTGAACACGGTATGAATAATAGAACACCCTGGTCTGCGCTACCCGCTCCGCTCTTCCTCCTCAGTAATAGCGCTCAACTTCACTTTCCCATTTCACCGCTTTCCAAAGTTACATCCAACAACACACTACTTTACGTCCTTGCCTATAATTACCTATGAATGGCTCAAGTGTTACTTAACTACATATAATAGGGCTGGAACCTTGGCAGTCTATTGCACTTGGCACATGCTGTATCCTCTTCACTAACCCTAATTGTTTATGCTATGTCAATCTCAATTACATGACACGGCGTGTGGAACATTGTACCTGTCATCATGAGTGCCATGTACAGGGTACAGTAGGTTACTGTATAGGGTAAAACCAGGGTAAGACATCCCTCCTACAGCAAAGCGGAGAGTTGGAGTTCCAACCTCCTGCTGTTGCCCTCAGATGCACAGTGCACACCCCTCCATTTTCCCAGCAGGAGCACACAGAAGCATGGAAAGAGCTTGTGGTTGAGAGAGAGAGAGAGAGAGAGAGAGAGAGAGAGAGAGAGAGAGAGAGAGAGAGAGAGGGGAGGAAGAGAGAGAGAGAGAAAGAGAGAGAGAGGGAGAGAGGAGGAAGAGAGATAGAGAGAGAGAGAGAGGAGGAAGAGAGAGAGAGGAGGAAGAGAGATAGAGAGAGAGAGAGAGAGAGAGGAGGAAGAGAGATAGAGAGAGAGAGAGAGAGAGAGAGAGAGAGAGGAGGAAGAGAGATACAGTGCCTTGCGAAAGTATTCGGCCCCCTTGAACTTTGCGACCTTTTGCCACATTTCAGGCTTCAAACATAAATATATAAAACTGTATTTTTTTGTGAAGAATCAACAACAAGTGGGACACAATCATGAAGTGGAACAACATTTATTGGATATTTCAAACTTTTTTAACAAATCAAAAACTGAAAAATTGGGCGTGCAAAATTATTCAGCCCCTTTACTTTCAGTGCAGCAAACTCTCTCCAGAAGTTCAGTGAGGATCTCTGAATGATCCAATGTTGACCTAAATGACTAATGATGATAAATACAATCCACCTGTGTGTAATCAAGTCTCCGTATAAATGCACCTGCACTGTGATAGTCTCAGAGGTCCGTCAAAAGCGCAGAGAGCATCATGAAGAACAAGGAACACACCAGGCAGGTCCGAGATACTGTTGTGAAGAAGTTTAAAGTCGGATTTGGATACAAAAATATTTCCCAAGCTTTAAACATCCCAAGGAGCACTGTGCAAGCGATAATATTGAAAATGAAGGAGTATCAGACCACTGCAAATCTACCAAGACCTGGCCGTCCCTCTAAACTTTCAGCTCATACAAGGAGAAGACTGATCAGGGATGCAGCCAAGAGGCCCATGATCACTCTGGATGAACTGCAGAGATCTACAGCTGAGGTGGGAGACTCTGTCCATAGGACAACAATCAGTCGTATATTGCACAAATCTGGCCTTTATGGAAGAGTGGCAAGAAGAAAGCCATTTCTTAAAGATATCCACAAAAAGTGTTGTTTAAAGTTTGCCACAAGCCACCTGGGAGACACACCAAACATGTGGAAGAAGGTGCTCTGGTCAGATGAAACCAAAATTGAACTTTTTGGCAACAATGCAAGACGTTATGTTTGGCGTAAAAGCAACACAGCTCATCACCCTGAACACACCATCCCCACTGTCAAACATGGTGGTGGCAGCATCATGGTTTGGGCCTGCTTTTCTTCAGCAGGGACAGGGAAGATGGTTAAAATTGATGGGAAGATGGATGGAGCCAAATACAGGACCATTCTGGAAGAAAACCTGATGGAGTCTGCAAAAGACCTGAGACTGGGACGGAGATTTGTCTTCCAACAAGACAATGATCCAAAACATAAAGCAACATCTACAATGGAATGGTTCAAAAATAAACATATCCAGGTGTTAGAATGGCCAAGTCAAAGTCCAGACCTTAATCCAATCGATAATCTGTGGAAAGAACTGAAAACTGCTGTTCACAAATGCTCTCCATCCAACCTCACTGAGCTCGAGCTGTTTGCAAGGAGGAATGGGAAAACATTTTAGTCTCTCGATGTGCAAAACTGATAGAGACATACCCCAAGCGACTTACAGCTGTAATCGCAGCAAAAGGTGACGCTACAAAGTATTAACTTAAGGGGGCTGAATAATTTTGCACGGCCAATTTTTCAGTTTTTGATTTGTTAAAAAAGTTTGAAATATCCAATAAATGTCGTTCCACTTCATGATTGTGTCCCACTTGTTGTTGATTCTTCACAAAAAAATACAGTTTTATATCTTTATGTTTGAAGCCTGAAATGTGGCAAAAGGTCGCAAAGTTCAAGGGGACCGAATACTTTCGCAAGGCACTGTAGATAGAGAGAGAGAGAGAGAGAGAGAGGAGGAAGAGAGAGAGAGAGAGAGAGAGAGAGAGAGAGGAGGAAGAGAGATAGAGAGAGAGAGAGAGAGAGCAAGAGAGAGAGAGAGAGAGAGAAAGAGAGAGAGGAGGAAGAGAGATAGAGAGAGAGAGAGAGAGAGAGAGAGAGAGGAGGAGAGAGAGAGAGAGAGAGAGAGAGAGAGAACGTACAGTAGAACAGAGCATTAAAGACCACAAGGAAGCTCTGTCATTGTTACTGCATCTCTTTGTCATTACCCATGAATCCAAGTAACAGTACCATCAGGGTACAGTCCAGTTCTCCTTCCAGCCTGTCCTTGGATACCTACAGTATGGCATGTGGTTGTGGATATTAGCTTAGGCTCCTGCCTGAAAGGAAGAGTCAAAGTGATGTTGAGTCATTGTGTGTGGTCATAGTGGCAGCAGCAAAGTGGCTAATGGCAATGCTGAGGAAATATACTGTATTAAGACATTCATCTAAAGCTCTGTTCTCTCTCTCCATCTCTCTCCACGTCTCTCCGTCTCTCCACTCACTGAGAAAGGTAGGTGAAGACAATACATGACCCATTTGTCAAGGAGGCAGCGTGTTTCTGTTTTATCTCCAAGCCAGACCAGGCAAGGCAAAAGAAAAGAGAAGGGAAGGGAAAAAACTGTTACCGGAAGTCCTCTCAGGCATAGAGCTGGTCGGCAAGTGTGTGTCTCTCTCCCTCTTTTTCCATCCCTCTCTCTCTCCCACTCATGCTCTGCTGCACTCTGTGAAGTAGATACGGAGCTGAAATCTGCATTTTCTCCTTCCCCTTTCTCCCCCTGTTTGCACTCTCTCCCTCTGTTCTCACTCTCTCCCTCTGGCCAGAAGGTTCATGCTCTTTGCATTTGTCTAAAATAACTTTAACCCAAAGCATCACCCTCTGATGTCCATTTTGAATCATGTTTATTTAGTCAATTTTGTATGTGAACATGTTTATGAGTGTGTGTGTGTGTGTGTGTGTGTGTGTGTGTGTGTGTGTGTGTGTGTGTGTGTGTGTGTGTGTGTGTGTGTGTGTGTGTGTGTGTGTGTGTGTGTGTGTGTGTGTCTGTGTACAGCCATATGTCTAAAGCATTAAAACTCAGCGGTCCAGGTGGGCGTATTTGTACTGAACCAGCTCTGCCAACCATATCACTATATAGATTTTCAATTTTTAGGAGTTGATTCTCTCTAAATAATGTGAAAGTGAGGAGAATTTAAAATCTCTTATGAGGATGAGAAGGATATGACTGGAGCAGGGGAATGAAGGGTTAGGGACTGTACTATAAGCTGGAAAGGAGGTGAAGAAACTGAAGAAACTGAGAGAGACAGAGAGAGAGAGAGAAATTGAGAGAGAGCAGAGCACAAGGACAGACATGAACATGGGGTTTATTTGTGCTTTTCTGTGTCAGAGAGAGAATTCAGGAATTGACTGAATGGAAAACTGAACTGATCCCAACCCTGAATCAGTCTGTCTGTCCTTTGATATTAAATCACTATTGTGATGTGGCTACTGTGGAGTCATTACGCAATGGGAGCTAGAGAACCATATGCCTGCTAAGAGTTTCCACAGTGTTCCATCAACGTTATTAAGTTTTCCAATGGGTATGAAGAGGATCAAGATAATCTGATGGAGAACTCAAATCTTTGGCATGGATTTACTGTCACCCTGCTGCCAACAGGATGCAACATAACATGCCCTCGTGATGCCAGCCACACACACACGCACAGACACACACCTTCTGAAGGAAAACAGTTCGCTGTTACATTGAAATTCAAAACCTCCCTTCTACTATTTTCCCCTGAGTTCAAATTGCCGGTATCGATGTATACTGTTTCCTTACAGACCTAGTAATTGTTTTCTTGAGGCCATATTCTTCAGCTCCAGAGTTGTGTCCTTTATTTCAAGGTCAAACTCATCCAGCAGTGTAAATAGCTGAACAAGGTCACTCTATCTGTGTCTGTATCTCTCCAGGCATTCTAGGGTGCCTACTACTCAGCCATTGAGAAATGGGTGTATTTATTTTCCTCACCGCTCGTATCTCAGCTGAAATACTGAATACTGCCATATCAGCCCTGTTGTTCCATTATAATATTCACATACAGAGTATGATATATTAACTTGAATGCACCTGAAATGAGTCCATAAGTCTCTCCAAAATCTTCTGGGGCAGGAGGTTATAGAGTGCTTGGTTGCCATAGTGATGGCTGTCTGCAAGGGGCAGGAAGGGAAAGGTGTGAAAGTCGGATTGCTCATTGGCCGGCTGAAGAGAGAATTAAACATGGCGTTTCACACCATCCCCTGTGCTGTTTGGCATGCACTACCTGCACGTTACCACAGAAACCGGGGTAAGGACACGCCAGGTTCACAGGGAGGTGTTATACAGTGGCGCTGTAATGCTTTGTCTCCGAGTCCAGCCCAGACCAGTCTAGACACACAAATCAATCTTCATTTAGACCACACAGAACTCTGGTCAGAGCAAAGCTGCTGTGGATCAGAACAAAACAAAGTGTTGACCTCTACCATCTACCTTCCAGACACATGGAGAAATGAGGAGAGACACAGACTGGCAGACACAGAGAGATGGACTGCCAAACAGTCCATCATCTCAAGTTCAAACATCACACACACACACACACACACACACACACACACACACACACACACACACACACACACACACACACACACACACACACACAATTTCTTGCAGATTATGCAGAGCTGGGAGATGCTCCCTGCGTTGTGCTCTGTAGCCTGTGTTTGTGTTTAATTGGATGAAAAGATGATGCATAATGCAGTAGGAGAGAAACATGTAGGAACCAAAGTCCATGTCGCCCACGGCAACAGAAACCAGCAGCTATTTGTTGTTGACATTTTTCTCCCCTGTTTTTTTCTGCTCCATTGAAACAGCAGTAGCTTCATGGTTTGTCATGTATCTGAAGCTTTTTCCTCTCCCAGCTCAGAGCAGAGTTCCTGCGCATGACAGTGTGTTTCTCAACCAGCGCATGCATGCATACCCTTCTGTGTGTGTGTGTGTGTGTGTGTGTGTGTGTGTGTGTGTGTGTGTGTGTGTGTGTGTGTATGCGTGTGTGTGTATGATAAGGGTTAAGGAGCTGGTCCATATAATGTATGTCACCCACACACACACAGCCTATACATAGGTAAGAACATTGAACCATTAGAGCACACAGTACCAAGAACACTGAGTTCCTGCTTCCAACGTACTCCGTCTCTCAGGATTCTCCCTCTCTCAGCCATTTGGACTGAAACCCTCTAGCAGCAGCTGCCTTTCAGGTTGGTTCCTCCCAGCATGTCTCCTCTTCTCATTCTCTCATTCTACACTGCAGTTCCATGCACCGTGCCGGTTACATTGCAGGGGGCCTATAGAGAGAGAGAGAGGAGAGGGGAGGGAGTAGAGAGAGGGAGCGACAGACTGGGAGGATAAGGAATGTTTTTTACATAATGAAGCAGATAGAAGCGATTACAGCAGCTTAGCTGCGGAGCAGTGAACTGCTGCACATTCAGCCTCATTATGAAGTTAAATACTCCAAACTGTCACTGACGGCTTACTTACGCTCCTCCCGGAACAATCGATTTACAGCTTTACAGCCACCATCCACAAACCTGCTCCTAAACACACAGACATTACTGAATAAGAAGAGAACACACTGCCTTTGCTCCTTCTGTCTACCCCTCTCCAGCCCTGGAGCTAAAACGCTGGTGATTACAGTAACAAAATGTCCCTACTTTCTACCCCTGGAGCTAAAACGCTGGTGATTACAGTAACAAAATGTCCCTCCTCTCCAGCCCTGGAGCTAAAACGTTGGTGATTACAGTAACAAAATGTCCCTCCTCTCCAGCCCTGGAGCTAAAACGCTGGTGATTACAGTAACAACATGTCCCTCCTCTCCAGCCCTGGAGCTAAAACTCTGGTGATTACAGTAACAACATGTCCCTCCTCTCCAGCCCTGGAGCTAATACGCTGGTGATTACAGTAACAAAATGTCCCCTTTCTCCAGCCCTGGAGCTAAAACGCTGGTGATTACAGTAACAAAATGTCCTCTCCAGTCCTGGAGCTAAAACGTTGGTGATTACAGTAACAAAATGTCCATCCTCTCCAGCCCTGGAGCTAAAACGCTGGTGATTACAGTAACAAAATGTCCCTCGTCTCCAGCCTGGAGCTAAAACGTTGGTGATTACAGCAACAAAATGTCCCTCCTCTCCAGCCCTGGTGCTAAAACGCTGGTGATTACAGTAACAAAATGCCCCTCCTCTCCAGCCCTGGAACTAAAACGCTGGTGATTACAGTAGCAAAATGTCCCTCGTCTCCAGCCCTGGAGCTAAAACGTTGGTGATTACAGTAACAAAATGCCCCTCGTCTCCAGCCCTGGAGCTAAAACTTTGGTGATTACAGTAACAAAATGTCCCTCCTCTCCAGCCATGGAGCTAAAACGCTGGTGATTACAGTAACAAAATGTGCCTCCCCTGTTGGAAGCCAGGAGAGGAACACTGGCCACACAACTGAGAGTGACCCAGAGTCTTACAGTGTCTTTAACCTCTCCCTGCAGCCCCTCGTGGGTGTGTGCCCTCTGTGGGTCTCCTATCTCTGCCCTGGCCTCTGAAGTGTTGTCCCAGCCTGCAGGTGCTCCAGAGCCTGCCTGGCTGGCTGCCTGGCTGGCTGTCTGGCTGCCTCCGCACAGGGAGCAGCTAGACCACAGAGTGTGGAGTGTGGACTCAGCACTTCTCAGGAGCTACTGTCTGAGGCCATGCACCAGGGCTTTTATTCTTCTGCCTACTTTTGCATTATTGAATCAGGGCCCTTCTCCAAACCTGCGATTGGACAGCCCTGGCCCAGAGGCTACATGCAGATTTGATGAATCAATATATTGCAATGCAACCATGTGGAGAGGAGAGGGTGCAGCAAGGGACATTGTTGTGATTGGAACAGATACAATGGAGCTGCTTCACTCGCTTCCTTATCTGCCTTTACACACTTCTTTCTTGATTATGTTCACACACACACACACATTATATGGACCAGCTCCTTAACCCTTATCCTACACACACACACACACACACACACACACACACACACACACACACACACACACACACACACACATTATATGGACCAACTCCTTAACCCTTATCCTACACACACACACACACACACACACACACACACACACACACACACACACACACACACACACACACACACACACACACACACACACACACACACACACACACACACACACACACACACACGCCATTCACAAATACAAACACACACAGACACACAGACACACACACACACACACACACACACACACACACGCCATTCTCAAATACAAGCACACAAATCATAATTAGGTGAGTGCTTATATTTGTCCTATTTCACACATGTAAAAGAGTGAATTATACAGATAAAATAGAAATGTGTTTTTTGCATATCCCAACTCCTGAGTTGAGAGTGGGGTCATGGCCAGGGTCAGCCATTATCGAAGTCGACCCTGGAGCAATTCGAGTTAAGCACCTTGATCAAGGGCACATGGACAGATTTTTCTCCTTGTCGGCTCGGGGATTCGAACCAGCAACCTTTCGGCAACCCAAGGAATTTAACCCCCAACAACAACTGCTCCCCAGTCGCCAATCACATGGATGCTGATTAAGGCAGCCCCCACATCTCTCTGATTCAGAGGGACGGGTTGGATTAAATGTGGAAGACACATTTCGGTTGCATGCATTCAGTTGTGCAACTGACTAGGCATCTCCCTTTATTACTGGTCCAACATGCTAACCGCTAGGCTACCTGCCGTCGCTGTAAATGCAGGCCCACGCTGGTATACACACAAACTTGCACCAACGAATGCACTCACTCACTCACTCACTCACTCACTCACTCACTCACTCACTCACTCACTCACTCACTCACTCACTCACTCACTCACTCACACACTCACTCACACACTCACACACACACACACACACACACACACACACACACACACACACACACACACACACACACACACACACACACACACACACACACACACACACACACACACACACTCCCCTTGAGGCCTTCATTAGATTAAAGGAGAACTGTTCTTTCCAGAGCTGCAGTGCAATTATTCAGTGTAGTCAGGCATGTCTCTGTGTGACAAAGCAAATTGCTTTTTCAGTTTGCTGTTCCTGATACAGATACGGCTTTCAGAATCGGAGAGGAAGAGCCGCGCCAGTGCTCCTAACGCCGCAAGAGATACCAGCAGCCCTCATTTAGCCCCAGTGTGTGTGCTCAACTGTTTGTTGAGTGATGGTGGCCATGCATGTGTGCCTGTGAATGTGGATTGGCAGGCAAATGTGTGTTTGTGTGTGCATTTGTATTCTGTATGGTGTGAATGTTGATGTGCTACAGTACATTATGGCTCGTGATTCTCCAACTGAGGGCACACAGTACAGCACTTGTTTAAGCACATTATCACTGTATACAAGGATGTGTAGACACCAAACATAATGGGTTAGTGACAGGATAAGACAGGCTTAATTCAGAAATAATAGTTACGTTGAAGAGAATATGCAATATGTAGGTCAGGGGGTTTAGACTGGTTGCAGATCTGTTTCTACTTCAGCCAACTCCTCCCCATTCAACATTCATTGCTCCAGTTGCTATGGGCTCTTTCTAATGGCTGGCAGATGATTATCCTTCCCTTCATGTCAGGGTGACAGAGAGCTGTTCATGGCCACTGACTCAGTATGTATCTTATCTCCCTGCTCCGTACACTCAGAGACCAATCAATACACTGGTACCAAGAGAGACAGGGGGACGAGAGAGGGGAAGAGAGAGAGCGAGAGAGGAAGACGCAGGAGAAATCATCTATGGCGACTGAGCAGAGCAGAGAGGACAGAGAGGAACATGGGATTTATTTGTGCTCTCCTGTCAGGCTGCGTCGGCCACACACGGCACGGGGGAGAGTAATGGACTTGCTATGGTAATAGAAAATTAGGCCGGGGAATCTGAAGGGTTTAAATGGACCACATGGAGGAATTTTGTAATGATTATTGGTTTTGTAAGGCATTGATTTAGTCATATGGATTAGTCAGGGATAATGTTTTTTGTTGAGGATTGGGTTTTGGTTAAATGATGGTCTGTGAAAGAGTAGGAAATGTTTACCATTGGGATTGCACATGGGTTTTCTCCACACTCAAATTGTAATTTATTTTCTATGTTTGAAATGTCTTTGGGACTTTGCAATCATGCATTTACACTAATGGTTGTTTGCAATATGGGTTATATGGGTTGGGTTCTTTAAAAAGCAGAGCCATACAGGAGTGATGTATGAATTATTCTGGCCTTGAGTGAGTTCCTTGAGTGAGTGATTGATTTGGAGCGGCTAGCCCACCAGGCAGAGGATCCGGGGGAGGCCTGGAGCACTGGTACATAACCAGACCAGCAGCACAGGAATCGCCTGGGCACCCCGTTGCCATGGAGACCTGTTGTTGTCATGCCGACACGCTTTATAGAATGCAGCGAGAGAGAAAGAAAGAACGAGAGAGAGAGAGAGAGGGAGGGAGAGAGAGCGAAAGAGGGAGATTCAGTCAGAAAACTTTTTTCCATTGTTTACTCAATGGAGTGCCTGCGGGTTTAAGTCCCATTTCAAAACCGGTTGCCACAGAGACAGATGGTGGAGGGGTCAGGAGAAGTGCTACTATTCACGCATTGGGCCGTATCAGGATGAACGTGGTAGAACGACTGAGTGAAATCCTGTGTGCGACGAGGGAGATGGAGGTCTGGGTTGACATTGGAGCTAGGACCAGCTGTGCGTGTGTAGAGCGTGTGTGGGAGAGTAAGAGGGGAGAGAGAGAGAGACATAGAGGGAGACACAGAGAGAGAGATTGAGAAACAGAAGGAGAGATATGGGAAATAGGAAAAGATAGGGGGAGAGAGGGGGGCAGATAGAAAATAGAAAGAGAGAAAAAGGTAGATAGAGAAAAAGAGAGCGATTGAGTGTTGTCCTGGCCTGTGGAAGGCAGTGACCACTTTAATTATCCTCTATTTTCTTCAAACATGCCAGAGCCTTTGTGAGTCTGTCTCCTGGGACACACCTCCCTCTTCATTTCCTCTGGGATTCAATTCCACTTCATCCCTCTCTGTCTTTTACATATAAAACACTTTCTTCAATTATTCCTCTGATGTTCGTATCTGTATTGTTTGACTGCCGGGCCTATTCAGAGTGACTGCTCATCTCGCCCCAGCTCTGTGTGACTAGAATCAATCCCAGCCTCATTGCAGGAGAGCCACTTTCTCTCTCTCTCTTTCACAGTGTGTGTTCACATGTGAATGTGTATGTGTGTGTGTGTATGTGTGTGTGTACGATTGGAGAAGATGTGCGATATGGAGATCTGGTGATTCACAGTGTGTGCCGCACGTTACTGTATCTGTTAATGGTCATGAGTATGTGTGTTTGTGAGTGTTTGTAGGAGGCAGACGTCAAGGCAGAGCATGCTGTGCAGTAATGAAGGTATGCCTGTCCCTGGTTCTGCTCTACCCTGGGTGGGAGAGGGACAGACGCTTTATTAGAGATCAAATGGGCCTTTAATTACATGGTGGATGCCTCTGCTTCTACATCGATTACAAACAAAAGGTGCATTCCATCAGAGCCTGTTAACCAGAGAAGAGACACTACTCTCTGAAGGCATGGTCCACCAGCAGCCAGCTCACTAACTTGGTATTCTTAGCAGGGGAATGTGGAATGGTTTCCAGGCATACCCTTACCTATTGCAATGAGAGTTTTATTAAGAATTTACAGCTGGCATGATAGGCCATTCCATATTCAATGAAGGGGCTGCCCTGGTGTGTGTGGGGGGGGGGGGGGGGGGGGCACACAGGTGTGGTTCTACCTGGGATGTGGAGCAGGCACAGGGGACGGAGATGAAGGGACTATGGACAGGTGTGTGTGTCTGTGTGCTCCTTCAGTCTGCTAGCTGGCAGTCTCGCAGTTAATGAGCAGCTGTTGAGCATCACTATTCATGAGACCTGTCAGTCACCCCTCCTCTCCTCTCCTCTCCTCTCCTCACTTCTCTTTTCCTCTCCTCTCCTCACTTCTCTTTTCCTCTCCTCACGTCTCCTCTCCTTACTTCTCCTCTCCTCTCCTCACTTCTCCTCTCCTCTCTTCTCCTCACTTCTCTTTTCCTCTCCTCACGTCTCCTCTCCTCGCGTCTCCTCTCCTCGCTTCTCCTCTCCTCTCCTCACGACTCCTCTCCTCACTTCTCCTCTCCTCTCCTCACGACTCCTCTCCTCACTTCTCCTCTCCTCTCCTCACTTCTCCTCTCCTCTCCTCACAACTCCTCTCCTCACTTCTCCTCTCCTCTCCTCACTTCTCCTCTCCTCTCCTCTCCTCACGACTCCTCTCCTCACTTCTCCTCTCCTCTCCTCACTTCTCCTCTCCTCACTTCTCTTTTCCTCTCCTCACATCTCCTCTCCTCACTTCTCCTCTCCTCTCCTCACTTCTCTTTTCCTCTCCTCACGTCTCCTCTCCTCACTTCTCCTCTCCTCACTTCTCTTTTCCTCTCCTCATGTCTCCTCTCCTCACTTCTCCTCTCCTCTCCTCACGACTACTCTCCTCACTTCTCCTCTCCTCTCCTCACAACTCCTCTCCTCACTTCTACTCTCCTCTCCTCACTTTTCTTCTCCTCTCCTCACGACTCCTCTCCTCACTTCTCATCTCCTCTCCTCACCTCTCCTCTCCTCACGTCTCCTCTCCTCACTTCTCCTCTCCTCACTTCTCTTTTCCTCTCCTCACGTCTCCTTTCCTCACTTCTCCTCTCCTCTCCTCACGACTCCTCTCCTCACTTCTCCTCTCCTCACAACTCCTCTCCTCTCCTCACTTCTCTTTTCCTCTCCTCACGTCTCCTCTCCTCACTTCTCCTCTCCTCTCCTCACTTCTCCTCTCCTATCTCTCTCTCTCACAGGGCCAGCCAGCACCTGAAATCCACAGTTTCTCATTAACTCTCCAGCATCTCACCAAGCAGCTCAAACACTACGGACGACAACCAGAAAACCCACCCTTCAGCCAAGTACTTACTCAACACCCCAGTAGGCCAGACCCAGGTTGTAGTTTATTCAGCTAGCAGAGCCATCAGCGATTCCACATGAACATCCTCACAGCACTTTCATCTGTTGAAGGAACAGACACATGGGAGTAGAGGGTGTCTGACGTCCCTGTGGGATTAATGGACCACTGTTTCTGACAGTGTGTGTGTGTGTGTGTGTGTGTGTGTGTGTGTACACTACCTCTTCATATGTATGTATATATTTTTTTTAGAATATGTGTATGTATAGTGTGTCTGTGTCTAATGTCTTTACTGCTACTATGTACATACATGTAGTGTATGTGAAACATGGATCTGGGTAATAAGACGGGAGTTCGTGGTGCAGAGTATATTCCTACAGCAGATTCAGATAAACTACACCGCTCTATTTCTTAGGTTGGAGCTGAATTATTGAAAGGCAGCTGAGGGAAACAAATGAACACATCAATTCACAACCAGTCCCTATCTAGTACACAAACAAACCAGATATACAATACAGACGGGACACTGGAGTTTTTCTATTTATCAGAATAAACATTTTGATTAAACCACTGCGGCACTTACTGCACCGTTCAAATGACAAACAGCCCAGTGCTGTCGGACTGACAGCATTCATTATCACCTTCAGCTCCCTGCTATCTCTAGCTATGTATTTCATCTATAGCAGTAAAACACCAGCCAGGCTCTCAGCAGCCCAGTGTCTTTTAACCCCGCTCCGTACCCACCGACAGGAGGCTAGGGCTGCGTCCCAAATAGCACCCTATTCCCTATTTAGCGTACTATTTTTGACCAGGGCTCTCATCAAAGGTAGTGCACTTTAAAGGAAATAGGGTGACATTTTGTGCTCAGCCTAGGTGAGGCTCACAGCAGTCAGACAGAGAGAAAGGCAGTCCTGTTCTGCTCACACAATGGTCCTGCTTCCTCTGCAGTTCACATCTAGTCAGCAGCGAGGCCAGCTAAGATTTATGAAATGTGTCCAGGGCGTTCATGAAATGCTGCCATGTTGGATTCATCCTGACAGAATAACAACCATGTCAGCGTTTGTCGAGCAGCCGATACTACAGGACAGGGTGCGTTGATCATCCTGAGAGAGAGTTGGGAGAGAAGGAGGGGAAAGAGAGAGGGAGGAGAGAGGGAGAGAGACAGGTGGGTAGAGGAGGGTAAGGCGGAGAGGGGGGAAGGAGAGGGGGAGAGAGGGGGATGATGGAAAGAGAAGGGTGAAGAATGAAGAGAGGGGGCAGGGGAGAGAGAGAGGTAGAAAGGAGGATCCTACTACATTCCGTTCCACAGAGGAAAGGAGTCACGCAGGCTCATATACTGTAGGAGCCGAATGGAAAGGATTACTTCCCGACTCAACACTCAAGTGGACTACGACCCCACTATACACTCATCATTATAACATTCAATCTGCCCTTCTCTCCCTTCTCTCCTTCCCTGCCGCCAATGATTTATGTGCAAATCATATTTATTGAACAGTGGAGTCCTTCATGGACAATGGAGTCTGTCTAACACACACACACACACTCTCTCACACACCAATCCCCCGTGACCGATTCTGACAATTTGTTCCAGCTCCTGATACGAGTGTGGTTTGTTCATTACAGTGTATTAATATGTTTCTCCTTTATGAACAGGCTGTGTCCACACTTAAATTGGCCTGAGTGATTCTCCCATCACTCTCCCTGGTTAGTAGTAATATGAGTCTGCTGATTACCTCGGCTGTGCGTGGAGGGAGCGAAGCGCTGCTGGGACAACTGACGCTGTCCTACCCACTGAGGACTAAACTAAGTGAGAATGACACAGTGGAGACGGGTGGTGAGAGCTGAAACAGGAGACAGGGGGGCGGTGGAAGGAGTGATGCAGCAAGGAGGACAAAGGGCGGGAGGGGGTTGGGAGGGGATAGTGGAGGGATCCAAGGCTGTGTCTGGTCTCTCTTCTGTCTCCCAGATAATCATCTGACACCCTTTCAGACAGCCACAGGACCCGGACCTCTCTCTCCCCGCTACTCACCGCTCTACAGACGCCTCCGCCTAGGGAATAATTATATTTCCCTCCCTCCCTCTCCTCCCACCTTCCCTTCAATTCTTTACTAATGTTAGCTTTGTCGATAACCACTTTTGATGGGAAAAGAGAATCTGCGGAAATAATCTCCCCTCTTCCGAAGACAAAGAAGCTGTGGAAGGGTGTCGGCAGGAGGAGAAACGCTCACATGCACACTAATGAGTGCACGTTTGTTCACTCAGTCACATTCGCACATGCAGACATACACACGTGTTGGATACCTACATTTACATTTTAGCAGACTCAGAGCGACTGACAGTTATTGCGTTCATCTTAAGATAACTACGTGGGACAACCACGTTATTGCAGTCATAGTAAGTAGATTCAGTCATAGTAAGTACATTTTTCCTCTAAGTAGCCATCAGCCAAGTTAGAAAAAGTCAAGTGCGAGTGTTAGTTCATAAAGGGGGGGGGGGGGGGGGGCAAGAGACCAAAGGTGGCAGAACGGAGTTATGGGGTGGGGTGTAGGATTTGAGCAAAGCCTGAATATAGGGAGGGGAAGTTCCTCTTGCTGCTCTGTAGGCAAGCACCATGGTCTTGTAGTGGATGCGAAGCCAGTGGAGTGTGCGGAGGAGTGGGGTGACATGAGAGAACTTGGGAAGGTAAAAACCAGGCGGGCTGCAGCGTTCTGGATAAATTGCAGGGGTTTGATGGCACAAGCGGGGAGATCAATCAACAACAAGTTGCAGTAGTCCAGACGGGAGAGGACAAGTGCCTGGATAAGGACCTGTGCTACTTCCTGTGTGAGGTAGGGTCGTACTCTACGGATGTTGTAGAGCATTAACCTGCAGGAGCGGGTCACTCCTTTGATGTTTGCAGAAAATGATTGGGTCTTGTCCAGGATCACGCCAAGGTTCTTTGCACCCTGGGAGGGGAACACCGTGGAGTTGTCAACCATGATGGAGAGGTCTTGGAGCGGGCAGGCCTTCCCCGGGAGGAAGAGCAGCTCCATCTTGTTGAGGTTGAGCTTGAGGTGGTGTGCTGACATCCAAGTTGAGATATCTGCCAGGCACGCAGAGATGGGTGTCTCCACCTGGGTGTAAGAAGGGGGGGAGGAGATAAGTAGTCGAGTGTCATCCGCATAGCAATTATAGGAGAGACCATGTGAGGATATGATGGAGCCAAAGGTACTGTAACGGTTTTCTTGATGCGAAGGAGAGTCGGACCAAAATGCGGCGTGTAGATTGCGATCCATGTTTATTAAACAAACGTAAAACACGAATCAAAATACAAACACTACAAAATAATAAACGTAATGAAAACCGAAACAGCCTAAACTGGTGCAAACTAACACTAAGGACAGGAACAATCACCCACAAACACACAGTGAAACCCAGGCTACCTAAATATGGTTCCCAATCAGAGACAATGACGAACACCTGCCTCTGATTGAGAACCATATCAGGCCGAACATAGAACTGGACAAACTAGACATGTAACATAGAATGCCCACTCAGATCACACCCTGACCAACCAAAACATAGAAAATACAAAGTAAACTATGGTCAGGGCGTGACAGTACCCCCCCCCCAAGGTGCGGACTCCGGCCGCAAAACCTGAACCTATAGGGGAGGGTCTGGGTGGGCATCTGTCCGCGGTGGCGGCTCTGGCGCTGGACGTGGACCCCACTCCATGACAGTTTTAATCCCCCTCCTAAACGTCCCTAAATAGGTTACCCACCACAATGATAACATGGGACAGAGGGACAGCTCGGGACAGAGGTAACTCGGGACAGATGGGTAGCTCAGCACTGAGAGGAAGCTCAGCACTGAGAAGAAGCTCAGCACTGAGAGGAAGTCCAGGCAGGTAGTAGAAACTACCAGAACCTGGCTGGCTGGCGGTTTCAGCAGATCCTGGTCGACTGGCGGATCTGGGAGAATCTGGTCGACTGGCGGATCTGGGAGAATCTGGTCGACTGGCGGATCTGGGAGAATCTGGTCGACTGGCGGATCTGGGAGAATCTGGTCGACTGGCGGATCTGGGAGAATCTGGTCGACTGGCGGATCTGGGAGAATCTGGACGACTGGCAGATCTGAGAGAGTCTGGACGACTGGCAGATCTGGAAGAGTCTGGACGACTGGCAGATCTGGAAGAGTCTGGACGACTGGCAGATCTGGAAGAGTCTGGTCGACTGGCAGATCTGGAAGAGTCTGGTCGACTGGCAGATCTGGAAGAGTCTGGTCGACTGGCAGATCTGGAAGAGTCTCGTCGACTGGCAGCTCTGGCTGCTCCATGCTGACTGGCTGCTCCATGATGACTGGTAGCTCTGGCTGCTCCATGCTGACTGGCTGCTCCATGCTGACTGGCAGCTCTGGCTGCTCCATGCTGACTGGCTGCTCCATGCTGACTGGCAGCTCTGGCTGCTCCATGCTGACTGGCAGCTCTGGCTGCTCCATGCTGACTGGCTGCTCTGGCTGCTCCATGCTGACTGGCTGCTCCATGCTGACTGGCTGCTCCATGCTGACTGGCGGCCCTGGCTGCTCCATGCTGACTGGCGGCCCTGGCTGCTCCATGCTGACTGGCGGCCCTGGCTGCTCCATGCTAACTGGCAGCTCTGGCGGCTCCTTGCAGACTGGCAGCTCTGGCGGCTCCTTGCAGACTGGCAGCTCTGGCGGCTCCTTGCAGACTGGCAGCTTTGGCGGCATCCTGCAGACAGGCAGCTCTGGCGGCTCCTTGCAGACTGGCAGCTCTATGCAGACTGGCAGCTCCTTGCAGACTGGCAGCTCCTTGCAGACTGGCAGCTCCTTGCAGATTGGCAGCTCCTTGCTAACTGGCAGCTCTAAGCTAACTGGCAGCTCTATGCTAACTGGCAGCTCTATGCTAACTGGCAGTTCTGAACAGGCGGGAGACTCCGGCAGCGCTGTAGAGGCGGAAAGCTCTGACAGCGCTAAACAGGCGGGAGACTCCGACAGCGCTGGAGAGGAGGAAGGCTCCGACAGCGCTGGACAGGCGAGGCGCACTGTAGGCCTGATGCGTGGTGCTGGCACTGGTGGTACTGGGCCGAGGACACGCACAGGAAGCCTGGTGCGGGGAGCTGCTACCGGAGGGCTGGGGTGTGGAGGTGGTACTGGAAAAACCGGACCGTGCAGGCGCACTGGAGCTCTTGAGCACCGAGCCTGCCCAACCTTACCTGGTTGAATGCTCACGGTCGCCCTGCCAGTGCGGCGAGGTGGAATAGCCCGCACTGGGCTATGCAGGCGAACCGGAGACACCGAGCGCAAGGCTGGTGCCATGTAAGCCGGCCCAAGGAGACGCACTGGGGACCAGCTGCGTAGAGCCGGCTTCATGGCATTAGGCTCGACGCTCAATCTAGCCCGGCAGACACGCGGAGCTGGAATATACCGCACCGGGCTATGCACCCGCACTGGAGACACCGTGCGCACCACTGCATAACACGGTGCCTGTCCGGTCTCTCTAGCCCCCCGGTAAGCACAGGGAGTTTGCGCAGGTCTCCTACCTGGCGTAGCCATACTCCCTGTTAGCCCCCCCCCAAGAAATTTTTGGGGCTGCCTCTCGGGCTTCCTTGCCAGCCGTGTTCCCTCATATCGCCGGCTCCTCTCTCCGGCTGCCTCAGCTCTCCTAAGTGCCTCCAACTGTTCCCATGGGAGGCGATCTCTTCCAGCCAGTATCTCCTCCCAAGTGTAACAGCCCTTGCCATCTAAAACGTCCTCCCATGTCCATTCCTCTTTACGCTGCTGTTGCTGCCTGTTGACACGCTGCTTGGTCCCTTTGTGGTGGGTGATTCTGTAACGGTTTTCTTGATGCGAAGGAGAGTCGGACCAAAATGCGGCGTGTAGATTGCGATCCATGTTTATTAAACAAACGTAAAACACGAATCAAAATACAAACACTACAAAATAATAAACGTAATGAAAACCGAAACAGCCTAAACTGGTGCAAACTAACACTAAGGACAGGAACAATCACCCACAAACACACAGTGAAACCCAGGCTACCTAAATATGGTTCCCAATCAGAGACAATGACGAACACCTGCCTCTGATTGAGAACCATATCAGGCCGAACATAGAACTGGACAAACTAGACATGTAACATAGAATGCCCACTCAGATCACACCCTGACCAACCAAAACATAGAAAATACAAAGTAAACTATGGTCAGGGCGTGACAGGTACAGAGAGAAGAAGAGAGGGCCTAGAACCGAGCCCTAGGGGACACCAGTAGTGAGAGTACGTGGTGCAGACACAGTGACAACATGGAATTCAAATGAGGAGGTGGACAGGTGAGTGAGGGAGAAAATATAAAATCTCCACTTAGGAGAAGTGAGCAGCCCTGTGCCACCCCCCGTGATGACCAGATGCTCTCGGACTATGAGAAAACACGTACTCAGATTAAGAGAGAGCAGCTGTAGTAGCAGTGTTCTCTGGGGTGATCCATGTCTCTCTATCAGGGCCAAAAAGTCTACCGACTGAAGGGCAGCATAGGCTGAGATGAACTTGGTGATCTTGGCCGCAGATCAGCAGTTCCAGACGCTGCTGGAGACCAGGAATTCCACATGGGTTGTGCGCGCAGGGTACACTAAATTAGAAGGGTTTCACTATATTAGAAGGGTTGCAGCCAAGGGGTGGTGAGTGTCTGTAAAGCCTATAAAAAAATAAAAAATAAAAAGCCTACAGAGAGAGGAGCGAACAGGTATACAAACAAACACATAGTTGCCAAATGAGATCATATGGAAATAACTAGGTGAGATATTCAAGTCAGAGATTGTTGTGGAGCCTTCCTCTCGTTTCTTCCTTAAATAACTCCACAAAACAACTCATCAGAACCGTCTTAGTTTTGATGACGAGACCACCGCTGACACGACCGCTGTTTTTAGCTGCCACTGAGAAAACAGGGGAGACTGAAGTACTAACTCTAATTGCTAATTGCCTAGGAGAGGAGAAACCACTCCCCCTCCAATACAGCCACTGATTACGAAAACAACAACAATCACAAATTGCCCTGCCCCTTAATCCTGGTCGATGTGTCAACAATCAGCTGCAAGTTATGAGCAGTCAGCAGTTCACACACCAAGTAAGACACTGGGAAGACAGGCAGGCCTTAAAGTACATGGCCCTAGCCAGCAAAAAGACAGTACTAGACACCAGATAAAGACAACATTTATAATTACCACTCCTGGAGATATCATTAGTCCTCTATATATTGACATACAGCTTGCATATAAATATACAGGAAGAGTCATACATAGGTAAATATGTATCGCAAAACGTAGTGCTTTCACAAGAAACCAATCAATGCATATATTCACACAACGCTGATGCGGCTAAATAATGTTTACAGTTATGGATTGTGACACAACAGAAAGATGTAGTGGCATCGGTAGAGCTGTTACAGCCAGGAGTCTACGGGAGATGTAGATATCCCTGTGTTCAAACTCTCTCATGAATCTAAATGCCTGTTTAATATGTTCATCTCTCACACTGACTTGGTGACATGTTCAGCCCAGTTACAATCAACGTCACTGGGACGCATAGGAGAGGAAACCTGGGGGCTGGGAAAGAGAGGAGAGAGAGAGAGGAAAGAGCGGGAGTAAGAAAGATGTTAAAGGGAGTGAGGGAGAAAGAGAAGTCGAGCTCCAGCTACAGAGTTCTGAGACTAGTGAGAGATGGAGGGAAAGAGAGATGGAGAGAGAATGAAAGAGATGAATGAAAGAATATGTTGTTACTGTAGCACTGAAACTAATTATCTGTGTGCTATAGGGACTGGAGAATTAGTCTACTCCAGGACCTAAATACAAGAGGAGAAACATGGCTCATCAACCCTGCACTAAACTCTCTTCCACAGGCCCAGAGCTGGGCTGATTTACAATGTTGAACAAATTCAGATTTATACAAAGCCTAAAGATCACAGCACATCAGATCTATACGTAGATATAGGTCAGTATCGCGCGTACAGATCGCAGGACAGCAAAGCGAGCCCAGAGATCAGAGGGTATCAGACCAAAATAGTCCTACACAGATACAGGGGATAAAGAGATACAGTACAGGAGATACTATCTTACTATCTTCTCTGCTCAACAAAGCAACATGGACAATGGGTTGGGGAGAATAGAGGACCTCAGAGATACAAAGACCCAACTGCAGCACCAGATTCAACAACATAGTGATTCATTCTACTCAGATTCAACAGCATAGTGATTCATTCTAACCAGATCCTACAGCATAGTGATTCATTCTACCCATATCCTACAGCATAGTGATTCATTATACCCAGATCCTACAGCATTGTGATTCATTCAACCCATATCCTACAACATAGTGATTCATTCTACTCAGATTCAACAGCATAGTGACTCATTCTACCCAGATCATACAGCATGGTGATTCAATCTACCCATATCCTACAGCATAGTGATTCATTCTACCCAGATTCAACAGCATAGTGATTCATTCTACCCAGATTCAACAGCATAGTGATTCATTCTACCCAGATCCCACAGCATAGTGATTCATTCTACCCATATCCTACAGCATAGTGATTCATTCTACCCAGATTCTACAGCATAGTGATTCATTCTACCCAGATCCTACAGAATAGTGAATCATTCTACCTATATCCTACAGCATAGTGATTCATTGTACCCAGATTCAACAGCATAGGGATTCATTCTACCCAGATCCTACAGCATAGTGATTAATTCTACCCAGATTCAACAGCATAGTGATTCATTCTTCCCAGATTCAACAGCATAGTGATTCATTCTATAGAGAGAGAGAGAGAGAGAGAGAGAGAGAGAGAGAGAGAGAGAGAGAGAGAGAGAGAGAGAGAGAGAGAGAGAGAGAGAGAGAGAGCATTGGCATGATGGGCATGATGTACTTTGCTTGATCATAATTCTGAGGAAGCAGCTAGGCCTGACCTTTCCTAGCCAGGAACTTACACTGTGGTTAAAATTCAATTGAGTTGAAGAGAGCATAAAGGAGAGAAATGTACTGTAACCTTTATTCTGCATTGACGTTAACCTTGAGGACTAGTCCCCATAGGGGACTGGTGGACTTGCTCTTTGGTTATGTGATAGAACGTGTGTGTGTGTGTGTGTGTGTGTGTGTGAGAAAGAGAGAGAGAGAGAGAAAGAGAGAGACAGCATGTATTATGTCTGTGTCTGTTCTGCGCATCCTCCTTTCTGCCCCCTCTCTCTCTCTCTCTCTCTCTCTCTCTCTCTCTCTCACACACACACACACACACACACTGGACAGTTCTGGGCAAATCTCAATAGCTGTGGTCCTTATCCAGAACTGTTTCATTAACGCTCTCCTCCTTCCCTCCCTCCCTGGCTAGCGTCTCTCCTCTGTTTCCCTCTGGAGGAATGAAACACCAGCTAATTGAAATAAATGAACTGGGAATCCAATCAGAGTTGATTACATCTGCTGTGGTGGGATGTTGATTGCGGGCTCATTGAGTGAATGTTGCAGAACTAGGCGGTAATGAAGAGACTTGTTTGTCTATTACACTGAGTGGTGAGAGGCCGATGCAAACATCTCTCTCTCTCTCTCTCCCTCCCTCTCTCCCTCTCCCAGATACAGCCCAGTCTTTTTAAAATAGTTTTTTTTATTCGCTTATCACTTTTCACAAACACATTTTCATTCAGGCAACAGATTATTAATCATACTCAAGTCCTTTGAATAACTGTACAGTATATAAAATGAGTAGGACAGATACTATACACAGGGTGTGGCAGGACGGGGCGGGGGATTTTATTGTACTGAATTGTTTAAATACTAAAAGACAGTGTGAGGAGGAGTACACTGATAAACTGCCTGTACTGTTTATGTATACAGGCTGGGAGACCAGCCTGCAGGTTGTTGGAGAGATGTTGGAGAGATGTAAAGGCACTACGTTGTAACAACGGCTGTCTTGGGAGTTTTAACGCTTAAAGCGAAAACGTGGAACTTACCCCTAACCTACCTCTGGTACTGTAACCTGACTACCATACAGCAGGTTAGAGTGTGTGTACTATAGTGTCCAGTCCTACAGTACGATGTGATACTCCCTGGCTCAGAGAGCATTCCTTACCCATCATGCACGGCTTTTGCAGCACCAATAACTCGCACCCTTTCTCCCTCCTCCTGCCTCAAGACACACAACAACACAAATGTAGTTGACACAAAACAAAAACATTTTCTTTAGCACCACAGAGCATAACAAAATACATCATAAAAATTAATTCACATATAAAACAAATAAACAAATACATGACTGAGGTGGAGAACAGGACAGTGGATAATAATGGTACTTTTTAAAAGATGCTTGAAAACAACGACATGTGAAATGCTCCTTGATGTAACAGACAAACGGAAGACTGGAGAAAACACTGTTAATATCCTCTTCAAGAACAACATGCTCTGAAACTCATTCTCGGGCTGAAACAGCTCCAGCTCAACCATTAAGGCCTGGAATACAGAATGCTTGTTTTCCGTAACAAAATGGACGCCAAACTGACACAAATAGGAAATGAAAACATGGAAGGCCGGAAAGTCATATTATCACCAGGCGTGCAGAGTAAACCAGTACAACAAGGAAAGCAATCTTCTCCATTCAAGTAACCATTGGGCTCAATAGACTACTAGTAACATGGTATTGTGTGCACTTCTCAAGGTCATTCAGTGAGTCATCTGCAGTTGAAGGGTAAGCACTGAGCAAATATATCATTTCTATTATACAGTATGTTCAACCTTCTAACCAACACAGCGAATGTTGACAGATGAAATAGACTAGTATGGAATTGACATGCTACCGATGTAGGATCTTAATTTGAAATGTAAAACTTGTAGTGTATTTGTAATTTTTACTTTGAAATTTCAGACTTGATTTTCCCTTATGAAAAATGTAGCAACTCCATTGATTATAATCCACATAATAATTCACATTTCCTGTTGCTGCAGGATTATTTTCCTGCTGTAGCAAGCTGGCTCAAATTAAGATCCTACAATCGTCGATACTGCGGTACACCACCAGTTAACAAGAACTGATGTCCTTATACTGCAATATGATATTATCCTACTGCAATCCAGGCATGCTAATGAGTATGCCAGATAGTGTCTCCTGCTAATTCCACTCCACTCTCATCATAATCCCTCAGGTAGCAACTCGTCTCATCTGCATCCCAGGCCTGACAAAGACAGTGCCACTCAACTGACCCATACCACAGATGACAGGCTAACCCCATGCCTCAACATGGGAGGGATCTGCCTGTCTTTTTAAATTGGTTGTTGTCAAGTGGAACAAGAGACTACTTCTAGTGGATCTAATTACAGCACACTCAAAAGGTGAGCGATGAAAAGAATGACGATAAAGAAAAAAACACTACACATTAAATATATCTAATTGGATGAACTCCCTTTGATAAATGTTCTTTGTTCCTCCTTGCCTTTGCTCAGCTACTCGCCATTGGTTGTTATTGTCGCGGAAACAAGGAAACCTCGTGTCCCATTGGCTGTTTGAGAGTCATATAACATATGCCACAAACCCACCACATATACGGACATATAATAATAAATATTGCGTGTGGAAACAACAGTGAAGTCCAGTTTCTTTCATTGGTAAGTTGTTGTGTAGGTCAGTTCTGGTCATTCCTTAGTTGGTCGATACAACGTTAGTTAACCGTTGTAACATACTGGTCCCACGTGGAAGCCAAACTTTTGGTTGCTGCTTCCAAAGTCTGAGGGGGCCACGTCTATGACTGGCAGCAGCTCTGCTCTGGGGGAGTCGATCTCCAGGACTGTCCGCTCCTGTCCCTTACGGAACTACACCAGAGACAAAGAAAAAGACAGCAGCTTGAGGATACACTGTGCCTGCTAACTTGCTAGATTTCATTCCAACTCCAATCCTATCTATGCCATACTCAGATATAATATGATGAACTGATCGTGACCAGCTGCATGGCCTTATCGAATCAAACAGCAGCTGACAAAACATTGGTCAAAAAATTAGCATTGGTCAAAACATTAGCATTGGTCAAAACATTAGCATTGGTCAAAACATTAGCATTGGTCAAAACATTAGCATTTGTCATAACATTAGCATTGGTCAAAACATTAGCATTGGTCAAAACATTAGTATTGGTCAAAACATTAGCATTTGTCATTACATTAGCATTTGTCAAAATATTACCATTGGTCAAAACATTAGGATTGGTCAAAACATTAGCATTTGTCATAACATTAGCATTGGTCAAAACATTAGCACCAATTACATTAATTCAGTCATTCATTAATTTTCCTTTGTCTCTGCATGGCACCTACCTGGCAGCCGTCGTGTGTTGCCTGGATGAATGGGTTCTTGGCCTGGCTCATCTCCTCGTCGTTGCTTCCCCGGAAGCGTATGGCGTGTTGGTGGCTGCGGGTGGTGCTGTCGAACCAGCCGGCAGAGTTCTGGCAGGAGTAGGTGAAGGTCTGTCTGGCCGTGGCACTCAGCAGTTTCAGGAAGGTCAGCTGGACCACGTGAACCGGGTTCCCATCAGAGTCACTGTACTGTAACTGGACCAGAGACACACAGCATATCAGAGTCATTGTACTGGAACTGGACCAGAGAAACACAGCATATTAGAGTCATTGTACTGGAACTGGACCAGAGACACACAGCATGTCAGAGGTATTGTACTGGAACTGGACCAGAGACACACAGCATATCAGTCATTGTACTGGAACTGGACCAGAGACACACAGCATATCAGAGTCATTGTACTGGAACTGGACCAGAGACACACAGCATATCAGAGTGACTGTACTGGAACTGGACCAGAGACACACAACATATCAGAGTCACTGTACTGTAACTGGACCAGAGACACACCACATATCAGAGTCACTGTACTGGAACTGGACCAGAGACATACAGCATATCAGTCATTGTACTGGAACTGGACCAGAGACACACAGCATATCAGAGGCACTGTACTGTAACTGGACCAGAGACACACAGCATATCAGAGTCACTGTACTGTAACTGGACCAGAGACACACAACATATCAGAGTCACTGTACTGTAACTGGACCAGAGACACACAGCATATCAGAGTCATTGTACTGGAACTGGACCAGAGACACACAGCATATCAGAGTCACTGTACTGGAACTGGACCAGAGACACACAGCATATCAGAGTCACTGAATGAGAACTGGACCAGAGACACACAGCATATCAGAGTCACTGAATGAGAACTGGACCAGAGACACACAGCATATCAGAGTCACTGAATGAGAACTAGACCAGATATGAACCACATATTAATATGGACCACTTGAAGGTATTGTACTGGAAGAGTCATTGTATGTATCACTAGCCACTTTAAACAATGCCACTTAATATAATGTTTACATTACTCATCTCATATGTATATACTGTACTCTATACCACCTACTGCATCTTGCCATCCTTATGTAATACATGTATCACTAGCCACTTTAAACAATGCCACTTTTATATGTTTACATACCCTACATTACTAATCTCATATGTATATACTGTACTCGATACCATCTACTGCATCTTGCCTATGCCGTTCTGTACCATCACTCATTCATATATCTTTATGTACATATTCTTCAGCCCTTTACACTTGTGTGTATATAAGGTAGCTGTTGTGAAATTGTTAGGTTAGATTACCCAGAGACACACAGCATATCAGAGTCACTGTACTGGAACTGGACCAGAGACACACAGCATATCAGAGTCACTGAATGAGAACTGGACCAGAGACACACAGCATATCAGAGTCACTGAATGAGAACTGGACCAGAGACACACAGCATATCAGAGTCACTGTACTGGAACTGGACCAGAGACACACAGCATATCAGAGTCACTGTAATGGAACTGGACCAGAGACACACAGCATATCAGAGTCACTGTACTGGAACTGTACCAGAGACACACAACATATCAGAGTCACTGTACTGGAACTGGACCAGAGACACACAACATATCAGAGTCACTGTACTGGAACTGGACCAGAGACACACAACATATCAGTCACTGTACTGTAACTGGACGAGAGACACACAACATATCAGAGTCACTGTACTGTAACTGGACCAGAGACACACAGCATATCAGAGTCACTGTACTGTAACTGGACCAGAGACACACAACATATCAGAGTCACTGTACTGGAACTGGACCAGAGACACACAGCATATCAGAGTCATTGTACTGGAACTGGACCAGAGACACACAGAATATCAGAGTCACTGTACTGGAACTGGACCAGAGACACACAGCATATCAGAGTCACTGTACTGGAACTGGACCAGAGACACACAGCATATCAGAGTCACTATACTGGAACTGGACCAGAGACACACAGCATATCAGAGTCATTGTACTGGAACTGGACCAGAGACACACAGCATATCAGAGTCACTGTACTGGAACTGGACCAGAGACACACAGCATATCAGAGTCACTGTACTGGAACTGGACCAGAGACACACAGCATATCAGAGTCACTGTACTGGAACTGGACCAGACACACACAGCATATCAGAGTCACTGAATGAGAACTAGACCAGATATGAACCACATATTAATATGGACCACTTGAAGCAACCGGGCTCCCATCAGAGTCACTGCATGAGAACTGGACCAGAGGAAAGAAACAACTCTCAATGACCATTTCAGTCACATATCGAATGTCCAAACCAAATAGCAGTACCAATGCATTTGTAGTAGAGCATCTGGTAAAGCACTATATACATTCAATCTATAATGGCTAGGGCCAGGAGTTTTTCATGACCAAATAACCTGGGCAGGAAAGCCAAGCTGACGGAGTTAATGCTGGCACAAAACCAAGCTGACAGAGTTAATGCTGGCACAAAACCAAGCTGACAGAGTTAATGCTGGCACAAAACTAAGCTGACAGAGTTAATGCTGGCACAAAACCAAACTGACAGAGTTAATGCTGGCACAAAACCAAACTGACAGAGTTAATGCTGGCACAAAACCAAGCTGACAAAGTTAATGCTGGCACAAAACCAAGCTGACAGAGTTAATGCTGGCACAAAACCAAACGGAGAGAGTTAATGCTGGCACAAAACCAAACTGACAAAGTTAATGCTGGCACAAAACCAAGTGGGCAGAGTTAATGCTGGCACAAAACCAAGCTGACAGAGTTAATGCTGGCACAAAACCAAACTGACAGAGTTAATGCTGGCACAAAACTAAACTGACAGAGTTAATGCTGGCACAAAACCAAGATGACAAAGTTAATGCTGGCACAAAACCAAGCTGACAGAGTTAATGCTGGCACAAAACCAAGCTGACAGAGTTAATGCTGGCACAAAACCAAACTGACAGAGTTAATGCTGGCACAAAACCAAACTGACAGAGTTAATGCTGGCACAAAACCAAGCTGACAAAGTTAATGCTGGCACAAAACCAAGCTGACAGAGTTAATGCTGGCACAAAACCAAACGGAGAGAGTTAATGCTGGCACAAAACCAAACTGACAAAGTTAATGCTGGCACAAAACCAAGTTGGCAGAGTTAATGCTGGCACAAAACCAAGCTGACAGAGTTAATGCTGGCACAAAACCAAACTGACAGAGTTAATGCTGGCACAAAACTAAACTGACAGAGTTAATGCTGGCACAAAACCAAGATGACAAAGTTAATGCTGGCACAAAACCAAGCTGACAGAGTTAATGCTGGCACAAAACCAAGCTGACAGAGTTAATGCTGGCACAAAACCAAACTGACAGAGTTAATGCTGGCACAAAACCAAACTGACAGAGTTAATGCTGGCACAAAACCAAGCTGACAAAGTTAATGCTGGCACAAAACCAAGCTGACAGAGTTAATGCTGGCACAAAACCAAACGGAGAGAATTAACGCTGGCACAAAACCAAACTGACAAAGTTAATGCTGGCACAAAACCAAGTGGACAGAGTTAATGCTGGCACAAAACCAAGCTGACAGAGTTAATGCTGGCACAAAACCAAACTGACAAAGTTAATGCTGGCACAAAACTAAACTGACAGAGTTAATGCTGGCACAAAACTAAACTGACAAAGTTAATGCTGGCACAAAACCAAGTGGACAAAGTTAATGCTGGCACAAAACCAAGCTGACAGAGTTAATGCTGGCACAAAACCAAGCTGACAGAGTTAATGCTGGCACAAAACCAAACTGACAGAGTTAATGCTGGCACAAAACCAAACTGACAGAGTTAATGCTGGCACAAAACCAAGCTGACAAAGTTAATGCTGGCACAAAACCAAGCTGACAGAGTTAATGCTGGCACAAAACCAAACGGAGAGAGTTAACGCTGGCACAAAACCAAACTGACAAAGTTAATGCTGGCACAAAACCAAGTGGACAGAGTTAATGCTGGCACAAAACCAAGCTGACAGAGTTAATGCTGGCACAAAACCAAACTGACAAAGTTAATGCTGGCACAAAACTAAACTGACAGAGTTAATGCTGGCACAAAACTAAACTGACAAAGTTAATGCTGGCACAAAACCAAGTGGACAGAGTTAATGCTGGCACAAAACCAAACTGACAGAGTTAATGCTGGCGACAAAGCACTGTATCCACCCTGGTGAACAGAGGAACGCTAGGACCAATTGTGTTACCATGAACCTTCTCTCTCTCTTAGAAATCTCACAACCCGTGTTTTATTAATAATGTAACAGGAGAGGAGGGGACAAAGGTCACAGTAATTCACCTAGAGAGTCAGAATAAGAGAGTTGGAGAGAAATAGAGAGTTAGTGGGAGAGAAAGAAAGATAGAAAGAACGGGAGAGAGAGAGAGAGAGAGAGAGAGAGAGAGAGAGAGAGAGAGAGACATGTTTCCCATGCCAATAAAGCCCTTGAATTGAATTGAAATTGAATTGAGAGAGAGAGAGAGAGAGAGAGAGAGAGAGAGAGAGAGAGAGAGAGAGAGAGTGAGAGAGAGAGAGAGAGAGAGAGAAAAGGACACAATGGTGTGGGTGTGAAAGAGTCAGTGTAAGGTATTGGACTGGGAGAGAAGTGATTATCTTTCTGTGTTAAGAGATGTCTGGTCAGGTGCACATGAAAGACCAGTGCTCAAAGCTCTGAATGCTCTTCAATGAGATCCCACTGCTGCCAGAGGCTCTGAATGCTCTTCAATGAGAGCCCACTGCTGCCAGAGGCTCTGAATGCTCTTCAATGAGAGCCCACTGCTGCCAGAGGCTCTGAATGCTCTTCAATGAGAGCCCACTGCTGCCAGAGGCTCTGCATGCTCTTCAATGAGAGCCCACTGCTGCCAGAGGCTCTGAATGCTCTTCAATGAGAGCCCACTGTGCCAGAGGCTCTGAATGCTCTTCAATGAGAGCCCACTGCTGCCAGAGGCTCTGAATGCTCTTCAATGAGAGCCCACTGCTGCCAGAGGCTCTGCATGCTCTTCAATGAGAGCCCACTGCTGCCAGAGGCTCTGAATGCTCTTCAATGAGAGCCCACTGCTGCCAGAGGCTCAGCGTGACTCACTCACTACTGCAGGCAGAAGACACAGGTATCATACATGGGCACATACATGAACACTCTATTGGACAGTAGGTTCAATCACGCACATGCTCACACACATGCACATCTACTCGATTATACACATGATTATTATTCAAATGCACTCCCTTTAAATGAATATAATCTACCTGGTGTTTGGAAACATTTACATGAACGGCAGCAGTTGAAAGTGGTCAGTACCTGTTTGCCTTTCCTGTATTGGCTGAACCAGCTCCCTGGTTTCTCTTTGTTCCAGGCTGCTAGCTTCACCTGTTCACAGGAATAGAGAAGGAAACAAGGAGTCTCTGTAACACAGGCTTCTGAGGATGTGCAGATCTGGTATCTTAATTTGATCACTCTGTTGTTGCGGAGAATGTTCCTGCACAGCGGGAAATATCAATTGTAGTGTATTAAAGGTTTTAAAAGGCTTCTTAGGTTTGTGATTTCCACTTTAAACTTGATTTGCCATTATGGAAAATGTAACAGACAATATATCAACCCCTGAAAAATTCATTATAATCCACATAATAATTCACATATCCTATTGATGCTGGATTATTTTCCTGCTGTGAGAAACAGGGTCAAATCAAGATAGTGCATCTGTAAGACACCATTAGGTCTGAGGCCAGTGAATATGTACTGTACACTGCTACAATGTTCTAGTTAGGTTGATGAGAGCAGACATCAAGGTAGTTTGAGACTCACAGTTTCAATCCTCTTGTCAGGGTAGAGGCAGGTCTCTCCCTCAGCGGTGAAGTTACAGAAGACCTTGATGGAGTCCCTGTGACATCCCTGGTTGGGGTCGATCCAGTAGTCACCTGGGACAGGTACGGAGACAGAGACAGCGGTGTCATTTCAATACGGGACAGCAGATCAGGCAAGTGAAAGGGGAAGACATGAAATCGTAGAGTATGTATGATGTAACAGGTAATTTATACTGGCTATTGGAGGATTTGGTGGCTCATTTGCTCAATCAAACACAGTGCCTATAGACAGTCTACTCCTCCTTTGGGTTTCTTCACATTCATTTGTGTTACAAAGTGGCATTCAAATGGATTTTATTGTCATTTTTTGTCAACGATCTACACAAAATACTCTAATGTCAAAGTGAAAGAACAATTATTTATATATATATTTTTAAGAATAATGAAAAAGAAAACACTAATATAACTTGATTAGATAAATATTCACCCCCCAGAATCAATACACATTATAAACACCTTTGGCAGCGATTACAGCTCTTAGACTTATTGGGTAAGTCTCAGAAAAGCTTTGCACACCTGGATTGTGCAATTTTTGCCCATTATTCTTTTCAAACTGCTTCAAGCTCTGTCAACTCTGTTGGGGATCATGGCTAGAAAGGCATTTTCAAGTGTTGCCATAGATTTTCAAGCAGACTTAACTCAAAACTGTAACTTGGCCACTGTCTTCTTAGTAAGCAACTCCAGTGTAGATTTGGCCTAGGTTATTGTTCTGCTGAAAGGTGAGTTGCTCTCCCAGTGTCTGGTGTAAATCAGACTGAAGCAGGTTTTCCTCTAGGATTTTCCCTGTGCTTCATCTGTTTCTTTTCATCCTGAAAAACTCCCAAGTCTTTGCCAATGTCAAGCATACCCATACCATGATGCAGCCACCACCATGCTTGACAATACGGAGACAGTGACTCAGTAATGTGTTGTGTTGGATTTTCCCCAAACATAAGGCTTTGCATTTAGGTCAAAAAAAGTGTATTCCTTTGCCGCATTTTTTGCAGTATTACTTTAGTGCTTTGTTGCATACATATGCATGTTTTGGAATATTTGTATTCTTCTTTTCACTCTGTCATTTAGGTCATTATTGTGAAGTTACTACAATGTTGTTGATCTATCTTCAGTCCATCTTCACAGCCATTGAACTCTGTAACTGTTTTAAAATCTCCAATGGCCTAATGGTGACATCCCTAAGCAGTTTCCTTCCTGTCTTGCAGCTCAGTTCAGAAGACAGAATGTATTTTGTCATGTGTCTGAGTGGTTTAATACATAATCCACAGCATAATTATTAACTTGATCATGCTTAAAGAGATATTCAATGTCTGATTTGTTATTCTTACCCATCTACCAATCACTGCCCTTCTTTATGAGGTGTTTGAAAAGCTCCCTGGTCTTTGTAGTTAAATCTGTGGCTGAAATTCAATACCTGACTGAGGGACCTTACAGATGTTGTTTGTATGGGGGACAGAGGAAGGGTTAGACATTATTTCACACAGAGTGAGTCCATATAACTAATTATGTGATTTGTTAAGTCAAATATGACTTCTGAGCTAATTTAGGCTTGCCTGAACAAAGGAGCTGAATACTTACGCAACGTCTATATTTTAGTTATAAAAAAATGATAAATTCTCAACAAAAAATTGTATATTGAGTATTTTGTGTAGATCAATGACATAAAATACAATTAAATCTATTTCAATCCCACTTTGTAACGCAACAAAATGTGGAACAAATTCTGATTTTCTATAGGCACTGTACATGTTCACGTCAATAAGAGTGCTAATGCATGGTGATGAAGGGAGATCTGCGTGATAGGAGGGTGATGAGGAGATGTTCTGACCGTCTCTGTAGCCATGCTGGATCATCATGAGCTCCTTGCAGGTGCGGGCGGGGCTCTCAAAGGTCCCCAGGGGCTTCCTCATCAGCTCCACCTCTGTCTTCATGGAGGTGAGGGAGGCAAACACCTCCTCCATGCCCTCTGCCTCCTCCAGCATGGGCTGGTCTGCCTGCAGGAACACCTTCTGCTCCAGATCCATCTTCATCTCTGCCTCCTCGTAGGGAGCTGCGCCTCCTTGCACCATCCTAGAGTGCCTCTTCCTCTTCCTCCGGCCCTCGTGGTCTCTGATAGGCAGCGGCTGGACCATGGTGGCAGGCGGACCCTGGAGGGAAGGAACACAAGTGGAAGACAGATGACAAGAAATAACAGTGACTGGGAGAGGCAGAACAAAAGAGCCAAAGATGGGGGGGGGGGGGGAGGCGTGGAGGTGTGTGTGGTTGAACAACAACAGGTGATGGGATGGAAAAGAGGGGAAGGAAAGAAACAGAAAGAGAAAGGTGGGGTGTATGAGAAGTGTGGAGGTGGGGAGGTGTGTGTGGTTGAACAACAACAGGTGATGGGATGGAAAAGAGGGGAAGGAAAGAAACAGAAACAGAAAGGTGGGGTGTATGAGAAGTGTGGAGGTGGGGAGGTGTGTGTGTGGAGGACTTACAGGGGGTCCGGGGGATCCGGCGGGGCCAGTGTCTCCTTGGGGTCCGATGGCGCCCTGAAGAAAAGAGTGGAACAAAATCCTGCATCAATCCTCCAGTCACCTGGAGCGATTCTCACACTGGTTTGCCAAATCCCTCTTTGATCCTGGCAGATATGTTTCAAGGGTTTATAGGATTATCCAGCTCTGTGCATCAGCAGTCTGTGGCCAAAGCCCCTGCTCTCTACATGACACACTATGGTACTTTTCACAACATCACACCGCACCACTATATCCTATTAAAATACACTGTACCCACAGGAACAACACATCACTGTATGGGCTCACTTTTAAGGCCAAAATACATTTCAAAAGCACAATATATAAAATTAAGCTGAACGATGGTTCATTTGGCAAGGCGAGATAGCGGCTTGTCTGGCAGCATACGCTCCTGCCAGCTGCTAGCTATAGGCTGGTGTGTAAGGAGGAATGAAAATATGGAGACACAGTCAGATGACTGGACTCACCAGTTCTCCTTTGGATCCTCTCTCACCAACTGCACCCTAACAGGGGAAGAGAGATCATTTTTAAATAGGAAAAGTCATATCAGAGTAAAACAAAGCCAACTATGAAGAGTTGAGTGTGTGTGTGGGGGGGGGGGGGGGGGGAGGAGGAGGGGGCACTTACAGAAAGTCCCGGGGGTCCTGGGGGGCCGGTGGGGCCAGGGAGGCCACCCTTACCCCCGTCTCCTTTGGTTCCTTGTGTGCCTTGATTTCCGGGCAGGCCTCTGTCTCCCTTCTCTCCCAGCTCTCCTGGAGGTCCGATCAGACCGATCAGACCATCGTGACCTTTATCTCCCTTCCTGCCCAGGTCTCCTTTCAAACCTGGCAGTCCTGGGGGTCCCTGGGAACAACACAGGATCACATTTACACTACATGGTTACACATGGGTGAAAAAATATAATGGACATATCACTGGAATTGACCCTATCAAGGCTACCTACCATATGTTATGTGGAAGAGAGGCAATAACAGTACAGTAGGTTGACATATGAACATTTAATATGCATGGGGATCTTACCATGGGTCCAGGGGGTCCCGTCTGGCCTGGGGGGCCGTTTAACCCTTGCTCACCCTGCAAATGAAAACACAAATAGGGGTTAATGAATTAGTGAAGGGCTCCAGCATTGACTGGGGTTACTGAAGGTCATACGACAACATGTCCCCAAGCCTTGTTGCTGGTTGTACTGAGATGCACCATGCATGTTGATAGTAAACCAATGACAGTTTATACTAAACTAATTAGGGAGACATGATGAGGGGAGCAGCAGAGCCATAGGTTACAGTAGAGGGAGATGTCTGTTTGAGTTAGAGTAAGGAGAGGAGAGGAGAGGGGGACTCACCCCGGGGCCTGGGATCCCTCGGAGGCCCTCTGGGCCAGGCTTCCCTGAATGTCCCTGGGGCCCCACTGGCCCTTTCTTCCCCACCAGACCCTCAACCCCATTGGTCCCCTAAAGGAATGAGAGAGAGGAACAGAGTGACAGGGTGGTGAGGAAAACAAAACAGAGTAAAACTGACATGTGTGGTGTACAATGCAGTAGCCTTTTCTTTTGGGGGATTTATTTTCTTCATATTTCATTAATGAGTTGAATGTTCCAAACATCCTTACCTTTGCTCCCTTCATTCCTTGTTTCCCTTCTTTTCCAGCAGCTCCCAAGTGCCCCTGGAGAGAGAGAGCGAGAGAGAGAGAGAGAGAGAGAGGTGGGGAAACGTGAGGACAGAGTTTCAGCTGCTGGGGACAATACCCCAGTGCTTAAAAGCCTTACACTGCTTTTGTTTCCCTAAAACAAATAGAGGTCAATAAAATCCCTGAAGATATCCGAGTCTGTAGAAATATACAACAATAAAGGCATGCATGCAAGCCCCACAAACACACCCTCTCTCTCACACACACACACATCAACACTCACCCTTCTCCCGGGGGGCCCTGAAGGGCCCGGTTCTCCAGAGGCTCCTGGGGGTCCCTGAGGACAGCAGAACAAAGGGTCAGAGTTGAAACACAACCACACACTCTCAAAGACAACAACCACACACAGTCTAAAAGACACAGGGAAGAAAGCACAGCATATCCATGAATAAGTCAAGCCTCTCTGTATGTGACAAAGTACAAAAGCGATACTATATCTTTGGTATGCATGCACTTTATGTATGTGATACTGTTGAATGAGCACAGAGAACATACACAGTTAGACATGTTTATGCTGTTCATATGAATTCCTGTGTGATGTAAATGCTGTACTGTACTTACGGCTTTCCCAGGATCACCGTTGTCTCCCTTTGCTCCCGGTCCACCGTCAACTCCCTGTTCCAACCAGAAACACACATTTAGAGGAGGAACAGAAGAATCAGTCATCTACTGCTGTCAACATTTGAAATGCAATTCAAAAACAGTACAAGGGGTTTTGTATTACTTGGTTCTACAGGTGCTGTACTCACATTGATCCCTGCTTCTCCAGGGGGTCCAGAATCTCCCGGGAATCCAATGGGCCCCTACAGAGGACCGGGAGTGGTCAGTTACCAATGACTGTTAGATACAGCAGCATCGCTTTAGATTAATCTAATGCATTGGTCTGCCACCAACTCAAGAACCAGTTGGTAGAGGACGAGTGGCCTAAAGGACTAGTGACTAGCAGATAAGTGGCCTAAATAGAGATCTACTCACAGGGTTTCCTTTAGGTCCGTCCTCCCCTGGCGTGCCTCTGACTCCTGCAGGTCCTGCTGCTCCGGAGGGGCCAGAGTCACCCTTCTCCCCCAGCTCCCCTTTACCACCCTGGGGACACCATACAATCATACAGTTAGTGGTTGAGACAGAGAGAGAGAGAGAGAGAGAGAGAGAGAGAGAGAGAGAGAGAGAGAGAGAGAGAGAGAGAGAGAGAGAGAGAGATCCTATATCCTATATCCCGCCACTAGAATCCCATTACTTTAATGAAGACAGCTTCTCCATCCTGGAGGGGGAAGTCAATCATTTCCAGGCCCAGGGACATGTACTAGTTAGTCTGTGGCGACCTAAATGCCAGAACCGGACAAGAACCTGACACCCTCAGCACACAGGGGAACAAACTTCTGCCTGCAGGTGACAGCATTCCCTCCCACATATGCCCCCCAGGCACAACTATGACAACATAATCAACAAAAACGGGTCACAACTCCTGCAGCTCTGTCGCACGCTGGGTATGTACATAGTCAATGGAAGGCTTTGAGGAGACTCCTATGGTAGGTACACCTATAGCTCATCTCTTGGCAGTAGTACTGTAGACTACTTTATCACTGACCTCAACCCAGAGCCTCTCAGAGCGTTCACAGTCAGCCCCCTGACACCCCTATCAGACCACAGCAAAATCACAGTCTACTTGAACAGAGCAATACTCAATCATGAGGAATCAAAGCCAAAGGACCTGAGTAATATTAAGAAATGCTATAGATGAAAGGAATGCAGTTTGGAAACCTACCAAAAAACAATTAGGCAACAACAAATTCAATCCCTTTTAGACAATTTCCTGGGTAAAACGTTCCACTGTAATAGTGAAGGTGTAAACTTGGCAGTTGAACATCTTAACAGTATTAACAGTATTACTTAACAGTATATTTGACCTCTCAGCTTCCCTATCAATACCAATTAGGATCTGGCTAAAAATACTTGAATCAGTCATAGAGCCCATTGCCCTTTACGGTTGTGAGGTCTGGGGTCCACTCACCAACCAAGACTTCACAAAATGAAAAATTGAGACTCTGCATGCAGAATTCTGCAAAAATATCCTCTGTGTACAACGTAAAACACCAAATAATGCATGCAGAGCAGAATTAGGCCGATACCAACTAATTATCAAAATCCAGAAAAGAGCCATTAAATTCTAAAACCACCTAAAAGGAAGCGATTCCCAAACCTTCCATAACAAAGCCATCACCTACAGAGATGAACTTGGAGAAGAGTCCCCTAAGCAAGCTGGTCCTGGGGCTCTGTTCACAAATACAAACACACCCCACAGAGGCCCAGGACAGCAGCACAATTAGACCCAATCAAATCATGAGAAAACAAAAAGATAATTACTTGACACATTGGAAAGAATTAACAAAAAAACAGAGCAAACTAGAATGCTATTTGGCCCTAAACAGAGAGTACACAGTGGCAGAATACCTGACCACTGTGACTGACCCAAACTTAAGGAAAGCTTTGACTATGTACAGACTCAGTGAGCATAGCCTTGCCATTGAGAAAGGCCGCCGTAGGCAGACATGGCTCCCAAGAGAAGACAGGCTATGTGCTCACTGCCCACAAAATGAGGTGGAAACTGAGCTGCACTTCCTAACCTCCTGTCCAATGTATGACCATATTAGAGACACATATTTCCACCAGATGACATAGATTCACAAAGAATTCGAAAACAAACCCAATTTTGATAAACTCCCATATCTACTGGGTGAAATACCACAGTGTGCCATCACAGCAGCAAGATCTGTGACCTGTTGCCACAAGAAAAGGGCAACCAATGAAGAACAAACACCATTGTAAATACAACCTATATTTTATTTATTTATTTTCCCTTGTGTACTTTAACCATTTGTACATCGTTGCAACACTGTATATATACGTAATATGACATTTGTAATGTCTTTATTGTTTTGAAACTTCTGTCTGTGTAATGTTTACTGTTAATTTTTATTGTTTATTTCACTTTTGTATATTATCTACCTCACTTGCTTTGGCAATGTTAACACATGTTTCCCATGCCAATAAAGCCCCTTGAATTGAATTGAATTGAGAGAGAGAGAGAGAAAGAGATGGAGAGAGAGAGACAGAGAGAGAGAGACAGAGAAAGACAGAGACAGAGACAGAGAGAGAGAGAGGGACAGAGACAGAGAGAGAGAGACAGAGACAGACACAGAGAGAGAGAGAGAGGGACAGAGACAGAGAGACAGAGACAGAGACAGACAGAGAGAGAGAGTCAGAGACAGAGACACAAAGAGAGAGAGAGAGAGTCAGAGACACAAAGAGAGAGAGAGAGAGAGTCAGAGACACAAAGAGAGAGAGAGAGAGAATGACTTACAGCGGCACCAGTGTCTCCAACTGGTCCCGGGTCCCCAGCCTCTCCATCCTCCCCCTTCTCTCCAACGATCCCAGGCTGGCCCACTCCACCAGGCTGGCCAGCAGTGCCCTGTTACAACATAACAGAACCACTTGAACCAACATTCTGACAGGAGGACTGAAATAATAAATATTTCATCTACAGCTTTCTTGTGTTGAGGTTGTTTTGTGTGTCTGCTGTTCTCTGTCAGGGTGCTGAGACAGCAGCTGCACCATCATCACTTGGAGAAAATATTGACTGTTGTCTGTGTGTGTGAGTTTCCTCTGTTGATGCAATCTGAGTAACAGAGTGTGGAGTCAGTCAGTCTGTATCTCTGTGTCGGTGTGTGTCACTGTGGAAGTGTGTGCTGGCTGTCTCGAGAGAAAAACAGTGAAGGCATCTCTCACTTTGGTAGAGTGCACAAATTGGAACGTGTGAGTGAGTGGAAGACTCTCCTGCCTGCAGTGCAAGCCAGCACTTGTATTTCCCACAGACTCAAATCCATTTATGGACCGCTCCATCTCTACACCCTTCTATTTCCATGGCATCATATGAATTCGACCTGGGTTCAAATGGTATTCAACATCTTTCAAATGGTGCCTGATTGAGCTTGGATAGGAAACTAGAACCAATGGGATAGTCCCAAAAGTACAAACCATCTAGCACTCCAGGCAAATGCTCAAATAAAGTATGTGGTCTATCAAATGATAATTTGTACCCAGGTCTGATGTGAGGATCTGAATCCGTACCACTGAATCCATACAAGTATTTCACAACACCCACAATACCATCTGCTAAATATGTCTATGTGACCAATACAATTTGATTTGACTTGATTTATAACTATGTGTGTGTGTGGCGTGGCTTCTTTCCATCTCTCTCTCTCGTGAATAATTGATTGGTGTGAGATGTTGAGAGGTTGGCCATTACTAGAGGTAAATATAACTTCCTCTCAGGGATGATTGTCTAATACTCCTTAATGATTTATAGAGCGGTAAATATAACTCCCTCTGAGGGATTACATTCTAATACCACTTAATAATTCACAGCTCCAAACCGGCAAAGGGTCTGGGAGAGGGAGAGGGGTAGAGGGTAGAGAAGTGTGTGTGCCGTGTGTGAAGTAACAACCCTATTGGTGGGTGTGTTCTGATAGTCGGTAGTGTAAGTTTGAGTAGAAGTGAGAGCTGCGCAAAATAGTATACCGTCTTGCAACATAAACCAATCCAATGCTGAAGCAAACCCAGTGCATAGAAAGATGGTCAGATAAGGTCAGAAATATACTGTACCTCTCCACCGATGGACCCCTGGGGGCCTCTGGGGCCATGTTGTCCTGGAGGGCCCTGAGGAGAAAATAAATCATTAGCCATTGGCTTGAGACAGCACATACATGCACAAGTACACGCAGACGCAGACGCACACGCAGACACAAACACACCTCTATCCCAAAGGAAGTAGACTGTGTGACCCACCAGGCAGCTCCTCCCTGGGTACAGTGACTGTGCATGCTAGTCATTCAGTCTACTGAGGGCCTGGTGGCTGAGGGCCTGGTGGCTGGTGCAACATATCCCCAGAACAGAACCAGTCTCTATGATCATTACCTCACTGACATGATGCAGACACCACGAGGACAAGCCATTACCCTCAATAACACACGGAAAGGTACTCTCTCTTTCTTTCTCCCTCTCTCTCTTCCTGTCTTTCACCCCCTCTTTCTGTACAGTATCTCCCTCTCTTTCTCTACCTTTATCTCTCTCTCCCTCCCTCTATCCACTCCTTCTCTCTCTCTATAATGAGGAACCTCTAGTTCTCTACAAGAACACATTATCAGGCTACAGGGGAAATGAGAGCGCTCTAGCCAGTCAGTGTGATGGGATTCCACCCCTCTGTGCACCTCAACATGGACAACAAGCTATTCATCCTAACTGCACTGACTGCTCCCTTCCAGCCCAGAGTTAATGGTTAGCTGTGCTTCACAAACGCTGAAATCCCAACACAGTGAGAGACTGTACACACAGCACTAAGACAGACAGACATACTCCAGACACTACTACATCCACTACAGTAAGCACATATCCTATAATCCTGCTACTGGGGAGCTACGCAGGCATTAGAAGCTGCAATCCTGTGAACCACAGCATTCACATGGATGAGGCTTTCCCAGTGAGATCTCTTTCCTCCTTGCCTTGTCTCTCTCACATCCCTCTCTCCATCCCCCCATATCGTTTGTTCCCTCTCATACTCTCTCTCTCTCTCTCTCTCTCTCTCTCTTCCTCTTTTGTTTTTTGTTTCCGTTTTGACGCCTCCTTCCCCTCTCCCTAATCAGGCTGAGTGTGCTGTGGCGCTAGCTGTGTGTGTAGAATCTTATTTAGCATGTGTTCACGGTCTGTGGCATTCTGAAATGACTGTCACAATAGAAGGAAGATGCTCATTAGACAGGCCCGGCTCAGGCTAATCTGATTAGAAGCTGTCACGCTGCCGTCTTCCTCCTCAAACCACCGCCCTTTCTTTCTCTGACTCTCTCTACCTCCTTCACTCAACTGACTGACTGATTCTCTCCCTCCTTCACTTGACTGACTCTCTCTCTCCCTCCTTCACTCAACTGACTGACTGATTCTCTCCCTCCTTCACTCAACTGACTGACTCTCTCTCCCTCCTTCACTCAACTGACTGACTGATTCTCTCCCTCCTTCACTCGACTGACTGACTGTCAGACACTGCCTCCAAGAAGGTTTACTTTAGTTAGGCTTTATACCACAATGAAGATGAGAGACATACTTAAGGAATGATCTTTGGTGGGAGAGTACAGTGAGGCTGCCAGGTCAACAATAGGATATAGGAAAAATATGTCATTGTCCAATGGTATGTCCAGTACTCACCATCGTGCCCACGTGTCCACTGTCTCCCTTCTCTCCTGGGAGTCCTGGCATGCCCTGTAAAGACAGAGTATGGTTAGAGGTGCAGTAGTAGGTGCTGTTGATGAGAGATTATACAGTCCACCTGTCAGCTATATGCTGGAGTAGAGAGATGGATGGTACAGTCCAACAGAGGGGTGTCTCGTCTCCTCACCTGTAGTCCAGTGGGTCCTGTGGCCCCCTTGTGACCTCTCGCTCCCTCGTCTCCCTTCGGCCCGTACATCCCCTGCTGGCCCCTCGGCCCCGGCTCCCCGTCCACACCCTGAAACACACACAGAGGTCAGTGCTGTACACACATACAGTACACACAAACACACACAATAAAGACAGATACATTGAATAGACGTACCGGTGACCCCGGATGGCCGACAGGTCCTTGGATTCCAATAGGTCCTGAAGGGCCCTGGAGAAAAGACCGAGAAACAGAGATGCTGTTGACAGTATACTGCATATCAATCATACACTGCAGGAAAACACTGCTGAGTCGGGAGCTCAAAAAACACAACTACTGTGAAATTGCAGCTGTTGATGGTAGCTGTTTGTGATTGCTTGGCTTCTGAAAGTGTTAGACAGTATTTTGAATAGTTTGATAGAGCTGCCAGGGCTAGGATAAGATGAAGTGCATGAAGATGCACAGAGCATGCTAACTAGACCATAAAGAAAGGCTTATAATGCCTAAAGCTGAGTATAACAGCTCACATACATTAATATACTGTACAGTTAATTACAACTGCACATAATTACCTCAACGCTCAATTATAAACCCTTTCTCATTTATTGAGTCATTCGTTTGAATTATCCTAGTGATGGTGACAGCTGGTGACGGCTGGTGACGGGGAGGATACTGTCCGGTGCTTAATACTGTGATTGGTGATTGCATATCCTGTCAGGTGTGTAATACTTTGACTGGTGATGTCATATCCTGTCAGGTGTGTATGCCGCATTCAAAACAACGGGGAACTGGGAAACCTCTGATTTCAGTGCGTTCAAGACAACTGGGAACTCTGGGAAAAAACTAGCTCTGACTGGGAGAAATCATTTTGAACGGTCATCCAAGTCGGATTTCCAAGTCTGAAACTTTCCGACCTGTGAGGCTTATTTGATCGAATAGAAGTTTCGTAATGTTTAGGCTGTTACAAATGTACTGATATAAGTGGATGCATTTGGCATTTCGGCAACTTTGAGAAAAACGACTTAGTTGTGGCTGTTGTTCACACTCTGCCCTCTCATTGGCTAGAATGGTCCCACCTGATATCGCCTTCCTTCAATCATTGAGGACGTATTGTTAGAGTGGTCACTCGGTTATATTGTTAATATTGGTAGTACTGGGGCCTCCCGGGTGGCGCAGTGGTTAAGGGCGCTGTACGCAGCGCCAGCTGTGCCATCAGAGTCCTGGGTTCGCGCCCAGGCTCTGTCGTAACCGGCCGCGACCGGGAGGTCCATTGGCCTAGCGTCGCCCGGGTTAGGGAGGGCTTGGTCGGTAGGGGTGTCCTTGTCTCATCGCGCACCAGCGACTCCTGTGGCGGGCTGGGCGCAGTGTACGCTAGCCAAGGTGGCCAGGTGCACGGTGTTTCCCCGGCGCATTGGTGCGGCTGGCTTCCGGGTTGGATGTGCGCTGTGTTAAAGAAGCAGCGGCTTGGTTGGTTGTGTATCGGAGGACGCATGACTTTCAACCTTCGTCTCTCCCGAGCCCGTACGGGAGTTGTAGCGATGAGACAAGATAGTAGCTATTACAACAATTGGATACTACGAAATTGGGGAGAAAAAGGGGTAAAATTTAAAAAAAAAAAAAAAAATAAAAAAAATATATATATATATATATATTGGTAGTACTGTGGCTGGTGATGTCATATCCTGTCAGGTGTGTAGTACTATGGTTTGTGATGTCATATCATGCCAGGTGAGTAGTACTAGAGATACTGGATATAACGCTGAGATGCTTGTGTCTCCACTCTAACAATGGGATTCGTTGTCCACAGAGCGGAACGGCGGGCTGTCAAGCTCCCGCCTATTCCTCTCTTTGGATTGGTGGATACATCCTGTTAACTGAATACTTGTTTGAAACTGAGGTTTGGAATGTGGAACTGGAGACAAGTGGGAGTGAGTTGCTGGGCGGGGGATAGAATGATGGTCAAAGATAAAAGTCCAAAATAAAGCTAGTTTGGTCCCCATTTTGACTTGGTGGGAGATCTGCCGACGTGCCCTTCGGCGGGGCCCTGGTTGCTCCTGTGGGTCACTCTAGACGGGAGATGGTTAGATGACTGAATGTAATGTAAATGTTGAGCGGCTTCACTACAGGTAGATTGTGTGTTTTAATATTCAATAAATATTCAATAAAAACAACACACTTGTAACAACCTAAGCATTATGAAACTTCTATTAGATCAGATAAGCCTCATGTATCAAAATAGCAATTTATATTTATCTTAAATAAATTCAAAACTTTCATTGCCCCCCCACACAAAAACCCTTCACCTACTTAATAATTAAGGATCTGCTGAACATGGGCAGATTTGTGTCAGAAATAGGATCCTCCCCTCCCTCTCTCTGGTAGTACTGTGTCTGGTGATGTCATATCCTGTCAGGTGTGTAATACTGTGGCTTGTAAGGCTGTAAGACAGTGTTGTGGTTGAAATCTCTCCAGATGAAGACTCACAGATTCTCCTTTGTCTCCTTTACTGCCCTTCTGGCCTGGTCCTCCTGTCTCGCCCTGTAGACAACACACACACACACACACACACACACACACACACACACACACACACACACACACACACACACACACACACACACACACACACACACACACACACACACACACACACACACACACACACACACGTTGCAGAGATATAGAGACACACACAGCAACCCATACACCTCCCACCCACACAACATCAAGGCCAGTAGGTGAGTGGACTCCATGGCTAATAAGGACAATAGATCAATTGACTAGCAATAAAACACCCCAGCAGTGCTTCAGGCCTTGAGGGACAGTATTTGGATTCTCCTAAGTTGTCCCTCTACAGTGGTATGGTACCTACTGTGCTGTAACTGTGTACAGGTGTAAGTACCTTGTCTCCGTCCTCTCCTGGAGGCCCAGCGGGGCCAGCAGCCCCGGGCAGCCCCACAGGCCCCTGCGCCCCGTCCTGTCCAGCTGGCCCGATGGGCCCCTTCTCTCCCTGGGGAACAAATGGATGATGACCCACCGCCACTATTCTAGTCTCATATTGCACCATGACATATTGATTAATAGATAACACAGAGAGAGTGGAACATGCACACACACACACCCGCGCGTGAACATTGATTATTACACATATAGTACAGAGGAACCCACACATGCTGTTTATTTCTCAGTAATGAGCAGTGATGTACATATGTCCATTTAGAAATAGACACTAGCGTTGCATAAGAAAAAAAACGAATAAGGAAATGATCAAAGGTTCTTACTGGCTCGCCCTTTTCTCCCATTGGTCCTCCAGGGCCGACCCCACCAGAGCGTCCGGGCTGACCAATAGCACCAGCCGCTCCAGAAGGCCCTTTCTCCCCAGTGGCACCCTGGGTAATGACACGACGGGGGAACAGAGAGGTAAGAGGACAACGTCACATGATTCACTCTTTCATTTAGTACACACACTGGTTATGATCTCCATGGTAACAGCCTCCCACTCTACATGTCCTTGTTGGCTATAGACCACATACGGACAAGGATGGGGGATGGAGGTGGAGATTAGGGGTGTAGCATGGGGAAAATGGGAATTAAACTATTGCTACATGATGAAATCCAATTTACCACTGCTCCTGACAGACCGGTGGGTCCTTCTCCTCCTTTCAGTCCAGCAGAGCCCTAGAGAGAGGCAAGCATACAGAGGTGAACCAATCAGAGCCTTCATCACAGGAATTCCAACCAATCAGTTTCCATCCCACTGTCAGAGTATACAGTTATCAGATGGTCCACCATCAGTTAATTCAAGTAAAAGACTTAGGGTCAGTTTCCCAGACCCAGATGAAGCCCACTCTTGGACTAAAAAGCAGCATGGTCAATGGAGAATCTCCATTAAAGAGCCAGGAAACTGGCATTCAGTGATTTTCACATAAAACACTGGGTGCTATACAACACAGTAGTACTTTACATCAGTGCAGAATGTAAAATGTCAGTAAGGTGAAGGTCAGGAGATGTGAGGTGGGTGTGTTACCATGGCTCCAGGGCTGCCCCTGCTCCCTCTGAAGCCTCGGAGCCCAGCGGGGCCACTCTTTCCTGGAGCTCCAGACGGACCCGCGTCTCCCTGGAAACCAAAACAGACAGACAGACAGACAGACAGACAGACAGACAGACAGACAGACAGACAGACATGGAGGATTAGGTCTGAGTCTACCAGTGAGCTGACAACAGGCCTCTTTTTATTTTTTTAAGGGGTTGATCAGCTTTAATATTGCGGACAGATTGTTGCTTCCATCAATGTAATTGTCTGCATCATTTCCAATGGGGGTAAATATATATATCCCTATACAAACATACATACACATACATACCCATATATATACACTATCGTTCAAAGGTTTGGGGTCACTTAGAAATGTCCTTGTTTTTGAAAAAAATGAAATAATGTCCATTAACATAACATCAAATTGATCAGAAATACCGTTTAGACATGGTTAATGTCTAGACATGGTTAATGTCTAGACATGGTTAATGCTGTAAATGACTATTGTAGCTGGAAACGGCAGATTCATATATGCACAAAAATACACATACATACTGTATATGCAAACATACATATACACACTTTTTTTTAGAATATACCTTTATTTTTCCCCGCAAACCCTACCACCACTCCCCCAATTGGAGTAAACTAATAAACAATAACACTTAGGCTTCTACCTTCAGTTTATACATCATATACACATTTTACCGACACAATCTATTTTACAATAGTTATATTTTGTTTGTTTTTAGTACTTCCTCTATTTCTGATCCAGTTTGATTTCTATTTGTAACCTGCTATTTCACAGCAGGCCTCTTATGAGGTGATAAATCACAGAGACCAATGCAACAGCCACATCAACTGAGAGGAACATCCATATTTTATGAGCGGTAATGTACGGAGCACAGTGAGGTATGGAAAGGGGAATTTTTTTCTCCCCTTTATCAGTTTGGAAATTTGTGGGAAGGATAAATCCCTTGAGCTGAGGTGACATATCTCGTTTCTGAGAGGGTCCTGGAGGAGACATGTATGATCTTCTATAGATTGCTTTTATGATGATAATAATGATAGTGTTGAAGATGATGATGGTGGTGGTGAAGATGATTCACTGAAGATGAACACGACGGACTCACCTTGGGTCCCTCCTTGCCTGCCGCTCCGGGTAAACCCGTCTCTCCAGGGGGTCCTGGTGACCCAGGGTGTCCTCTGTCGCCATTAGGCCCAGTCTCACCAGATTTACCCTAACGACAACCCCAGAGACAAAACAAGACAGGAGTTCTCATTACCTCACAGCTCTCATTTATTGGTTTGATTCTCATTGTGTGGCAAAATAACTACAAATGTAGTTCTAATCACTTATTGGATAACTCACCTGTGGTCCGATCACACCCATTGGCCCATGTGGACCAGTCTTGCCTTGGAAGCCCTAAGAGAGGAGAGATGACAAGTGAGAAAATAGCAAGTGAAGCCGTGACCCAAAGCTAAGAGCTGAGAGAGAAAGAGCCAGCCTGACAGAGAGAGAGAGAGAGAGAGAGAGAGAGAGAGAGAGAGAGAGAGAGAGAAAAGGACACAATGAGAAAAAGAAAAGAGAAAGAGAAAGAGAAAGAGAGTTATGGATAGGATTAGTAGTCTTCAGTATGTAGTCCACTCTAGCACTTCAGTAATTCAGCATCCAAGCCACAGCTTTTGTCTTGCTTGTTGTTGTGATGTTATTAGGGTCTTGATGAGTGTTGAAATCTATGTCCATATTTGGACAATGGCGAAAAAGTAACTAACAACCACGTAATTCCTGGGTCATCATAGAATCCCAGTTTAACTCACTGGCTCCCCTCGCTGTCCTGGATGACCTGGCAGTCCGTCTTTTCCTGCCGCTCCCTGAAAAATAATTGCACTTTATTAGCATAGACACACATACACACTAGATAGAGATAAAACAGTACAGACTGACACAACATAGACTGGAAAGAAAAACAGAGACATGTTAAACAATGCAGGGGCTCCCAAGTGGCTCCTGTCACTACAGACCCTGGTTAGTTTCTAGCCTGTATCACAACGGGCCGTGATTGGTATTCCCACAATTGGCCCAGCATCATCCAGGTTAGGGATTGGCCGGGGTACACCATCATTGTAAAGAAGAATTTGTTGTTAAAACCTCTTGAAACTAGGGGGCACTATTTTAATTTTTTGAAAAATAATGTTCCCAAAGTAACGGGCTATTTTGTCAGGACAAGATGCTAGAATATGCATATAATTGAAAGCTTAGGATAGAAAACACTCTAACGTTTCCAAAACTGTAAAAATATTGTCTGTGAGTATAACAGAACTTATATTGCAGGCGAAAGCAAAAATCCAATCAGGAAGTGACTCATGTTTTGAAAGCTCTGCGTTCCGATGCGTCCCTATTGAGCAGTGAATGGGATATCAACCAGATTCCTTTTTTCTACGTATTCCCCAAGGTGTCTACAGCATTTTGACGTAGTTTCACGCCTTTATGTTGAAGAATGAGCGTAAACGACTACATTGCGTAAGTGGCCGGCTGAGTGCTCTCAGAGTAATTCTTGCGTAATAGACAGAGGTAGCTATTTTTGCTCCCGGTCTTACTGAAAATACAGCTGTCCCGGTTGATATATTATCGAATAGATATTTGAAAAACACCTTGAGGATTGATTATAACAACGTTTGCCATGTTTCTGTCGATCTTACGGAGCTATTTCGGCTACAAAAATAATCTTTATGGAAAAAAGGAACATTTGCTATCTAACTGGGAGTCTCGTGAGTGAAAACATCCGAAGCTCATCAAAGGTAAACGATTTAATTTAATTGCTTTTCTGATTTTCGTGACCAGGTTGCCTGCTGCTAGCTAGGCATAATGCTATGCTAGGCTATCGATAAACTTACACAATGCTTGTCTTGCTTTGGCTGTAAAGCATAATTTCAAAAGCTGAGATGACAGGGTGATTAACAAAAGGCTAAGCTGTGTTTCAATATATTTCACTTGTGATTTCATGAATATGAATATTTTCTAGTAATATTTTTTCTCCGTTGCGTTATGCTAATTAGTGTCAGTTGATGACAATTCTCCCGGATCCGGGAGCGGTAACTGACTTGCCTAGTTAAATAAAGGTTAAATAAAAACATGTAAATAAAATACATAAAAGCTGCTTGTCATTTGACACATCACACTTACATTAGGTCCCTTAGGTCCTGCCTCGCCGTTCCTTCCCTGTGGTCCTTGGGGTCCCTGTACGATCAACCAGACAACACAAAGACTCAATCCAGTTGACTATCTTTACCAGTAGGTATCATACACTGTTATGTATCTGTGAGGCATAATGATGCTTTTTCCTAGCAGGGTGTATCATTGAAATATTATCACCCTATGCCAGCTATTATTGGATATGGTATTATTTGATATGGTATTATTAGATATGGAATTATTAGATATGCTATTATTAGATATGCTATTATTAAATATGCTATTATTAGCTGTGTTATATTATAGCTCAACTCTGGTGTTGTTGTGTGTCAGACTGGAGCTTACCTGGTCTCCTGTGGATCCTGGTGGGCCTTCGTGTCCAGAGGTGCCCTGATTGGTGGATCATGTAGAAGGTGGAGGATTGGGATAGAGATAAACAGTTATTGAGTCTGTTGGTCTATTCATTCATTTTATGAAAATATATATTTTTAATCATTGTTAATAATTTCATTGGTGGTCTTTTGAAAGGACTCCTGAAATAACTGATTTCAGTTTCAAACATGTAGCTGCAGATTGTAAGTATTATCTCTTTGCACCAGATGGCATGGCATTCTGTTCCTTCTCTCGTTATGAGACAGCTGTGCACTGGCCTAAACCCACCTTGTCTCCTGACTTTCCTGTTGGTCCTCTTGCTCCTCTACCCCCTCTGGCACCCTATGAAAAAAACAACATCAATATAATCCTTCTTATGACAACACAACTCATCCATAGGAGAAGGATAAATGACAAGGGGTCAAAGATGACGTAAATCAGTGGTCGCCAACTGGTCTGGTTTTATGTTAAAAAAAAAACAACAACGATAAATCCTCGCGTTCTGTCATGAGAATTTTCTATCCCAATGATAATAACTGACAATCAATAGCTCTGACCAATCCCCGAGATCTGTAAGACCATGGGTTTAATAATAATTAGTCAAAGACTCAGCGTATGCAAAAAGATAGTACAGTTTATTCACGAGAACGCTCTGAAGTCCATTCTTCAAAGACATCCACTTTATAGCTGTGCACATACTTCCACACAAACAGTAGGTATCCTACGCACATACATACACACAAAGAGTAGGTGAGTTTTATCCTTCTCCATAGTTCTCACCACTGTGTATCACTACCTAGCCGTCATGTTCCATTCCCCCGAGATTAGGGAAACCTCGAGAAGTCTCAGAGGCCTAGCCAGGTCGGTCCAAACACAGTTCAATTGATCACGTTTTTTTTCTTCGGCACACGCATACAAGTTCAAATCCTAAGCTATGCCTTGCTCAGACAGTCTGTGTTTTTCCACTATACAGATACATTGCTTCATCTAATTCTGACTAAAACCACACACATCATCAGATTATAATTTTATGATTCTAATCATTTTCATACAATTATAAGGTTTCAGAGCGGAATTATTTAATAATTATCTTTCAACATTTAAATTATTTTATCACGTTCCTATTTCTTAAAATGATTTTAGTGCTGGTGGTAGGTGTACTTTATTCAGCAGCCCTGGTGCAGGAAAGGCAAAGTGTTTCCATTTTGAACCATGTCTGAAGGTAGAACTCCACCTACCCGGCAGGCCCAGAGAGCAAATCAAGTGCACTAATAGGCCTAGCGCTGGCCAATCAGATCGCTCAAATCACTGTGTCTGCACTGTTTCCTCGCGCCATAGGCTGTCAAAAGAAGCAGCAAAGTTGATAATGTGGGATTTCTAAACTTTTAAAACCATGACTAGAGAGAGACTCAACGAATACAGCAAAGGGCTTCTGTTTTTATGAGTAAGTTCATGTTTAAGCTGTTATTCAGGACTTTCAACACTTTTATAAGCCATTAAAAAGCTAACCATCAGATGCAGGCCATCAGTCCAGTAAAATAAATGATTATGAATGATGAAATGATTATGCTCACTCAGCTGTGTCTCACACGTAATACGACAAATGATCTACTGCCAATGTGATACTATCCCTACAATTTAGAAATATCATTTCTAAATAGTCTGAGAAGAACAACATTGGCAGGGCAATTCAAGCATAGTGATAAGATATTGGGCCTATAGCCTACTGCACAAACCTCATTGCTACAGAACTGTTTAATTGGTTAATGTTGCATAATGTTGCATAGGCTTTTTTTTAAAGTCATGTTTATTTTGTTATCTGAGCGGTAGACCTTGGCTTGCATTTTGACTAAGAAAGTGATCTTGACTCAGAAAAGGTTGACGACTGATTGTAAAGGAATGGTGTGCAATATCAGTTGGTGAGAAACCGTGACTCACACCTCACCATAGGCCCAATGCAATAGAGATCAACAGACTTAGATGCTGTAAGACCAGAGGAGAAATCTAACTCACATTAGGACCTCTCTGACCCCCAGTTCCTGCTTGACCAGATGGACCCTGCAGAAGAGAAATCCAGCATTATTACGATCACTTCAGTTATCTATCAGTGAAAACAGTACAGGCAGTTCACCAATCTTTGGATGGTTAGAGAAGAATTACAGTAGAGGGTTTAATGCGGTTCAATATGGTTCAATACAGCTCAGTATGGTTCAATACAGTTCAATATGGTTCAATACAGCTCAGTATGGTTCAATACAGGTCCTATGGTTCTCACCCGTCTTCCTTTATCTCCCAGAACCCCGGCAGAACCAGGGAACCCCACAGATCCCTGGAGAACACACACAGCGGTTAACCATCTACAGCCTTACATTAATCATGCATCAACCACAACATTTAATCAACTAATAATTAACCACAGTATCGAATTAAGCAAAAATCTAATCCATAAGTCAAACACACTGCCTTAAATACGCCATTAATCAACCCGCTAATGAATTGTTGTCACTAATGAACTATTAATAAAATACCTATTTTTAAATCAGCCATTTATCATGCTTTGTGTTTTATTTGACAGCAAAGAGCTGAGCCAAAGAAATACACACTTCTTTGTGTTTCTAAGTTTTAACGTAAAACAAAGTTTTAAAGCTCTGAATTGGATTTCACCTTGGGCCCATGTCTTCCTGGGTATCCTGGCAACCCTGGGACACCCAGTTTACCCTGAGGAAGGAGAGACAGAGAAAAAGAGAGACAGAGAGAGAGAGAGAGATTAACAGAAAAAGAGGAGTGGAATCATTATGGTTGACTTGGCAACATTGCCAAAAACAAAGTGCATAATGTATGCAAATACTGTATGACATGGTTTAGCAGGGTGTTCATGTGATTACATGTACTGTAGCCAACCCACTGAACACGCATATATCCATACATCTGCATAATCCCAATAACTCATACATATTGCATAACCAGACACATACAGTATATGTTACTAGTGAAATCATGTTCCTGTACCTTCTCTCCAGCTATGCCAGCACCTCCAACCTCTCCTAGGGGTCCCGACTGGCCCTTAGGCCCCTCTGGCCCATCCTCTCCATGACCTCCGGTGACCCCGTTATCACCCTACACACGCACACACACACAGATAGAGAGAGAGAGAGAAAGAGACAGAGAAAGAGAGAGAGAAAGAGAGAGAGAGA